>NC_053163.1:93840220-94073441 GCF_016835505.1 Polypterus senegalus | reverse complement strand
CAACAGTACATATAAGGCAGTATCTATTCTTTATCATGGTTGACAATCCAATGTTTCAGTGCAAACTCGGTGGTTTTATGTAAAGCTGCCATCTTCTCACGTTCTTATCACATGAATTAAGGACCATTAATTGGCAGCTCCAAATGATTTCTGCTCAGACATGATGTCAGAAGGTTTTGTGCACCATGTAAAGGACTGGCATCCATTTACAGAATCAGTATTCTCACTGCACCTATTGTTGAAGGAAAGTGCCCACTTCACCCCAGGTACGGAATACACTATGGAAGGGAGTACAAATGAGGCACAGTTTCCTCTTTCTTAATGGCACTCAGTTTTTAAAAGCAAAACATTCAAAGAGTCAAGAGTAGAAACACATGGTAGAATAACACAAATCCGACCTATTAACAAAGAGCCACATGATAAAATTAACAGCACGCTCAGAGATGAATTGTTTTTGGTGCAATTTCTAAACCTTTTTCTATATATTTCAAATGAACATTTATCCAAAATATGTGAATTTTGCATGTATATAATGATTGTATTCTCTGTCTGGAAGAAGACCACCAATGTTTACCTTTCGTTGTTTTCTGTTTGGGCGTTTTAGGGAAGCTGTCCTTCCTGAGAGAGGGAGCCGTTCCTGCAGCCAAGGTCTTGCAGATATTTGAGCACGTTAAGAACAAAATGAATATAAAGCAGATGGCCTAATGAACTACACGCGTACACTTTGTATGTGCGTTCTATTCAATTATAAGAAGAATAATGAAGTATTGAGTGTTGCCTCCATTGTGTATATATTGTAGTTTATAAAAAAAGATTTTGTATTGTTTGAACGGAGCAGCAGGTTCTGCTTTATAATGTTGATTGTATTCATTCTCTTTCTAATAAAAACTATTCATACTCATATTTAAGGGAAATAAACAATTCTGGATATCACTTTGTGTTTTTTTTACTATACATTAAATCAAATTATTACTTTATATCCTATAAAAGACTTTGTGCATAGCTTATTATAACTTCACTTTAGATATAAACAACACATAAGACTACAGTGTACAGACTCACTCTTCAGTGATGTTCAGGAAATAGGAGTCATATTTTAATGTTTAGTAAGGAATGGAGGTCAGTAAGAACAAGACAGAATACATGTGTGTGAATGAGAGGGAGGTCAGTGGAATGGTGAGGATGTAGGGAGTAGAGTTGGCGAAGGTTTAAATACTTGGGATCAACAGTACAGAGTAATGAAGATTGTGGAAGAGAAGTGAAAAAGAGAGTGCTGGCAGGGTGGAATGGGTGGAGAAGAGTGCCAGGAGTAATGTGTGACAGACAGATATCAGCAAGAGTGAAAGGAAGGTCTATAGGACAGTAATGAGACCAGCTATGTTATATGGGTTGGAGACAATGGCACTGACCAGAAAGCAGGAGACAGAGCTGGAGGTAGCAGAGTTAAAGATGTTAAGATTTGCACTGGGTGTGATGAGGATAGATTGGATTAGAAATGAGTACATTAGAGGGTCAGCCCAAGTTGGAAGGTTGGGAGACAACGTCAGAGAGGCGAGATTGTGCTGATTTGGACATGTGCAGAGGAGAGATGCTGAATATATTGGGAGAAGGATGCTAAGGATAGAGCTGCCAGGGAAGAAGAAAAGAGGAAGGTCTAAGAGAAGGTTTATGGATGTGGTGAGAGAGGACATGCAGGTGATGAGTGTAACAGAACAAGATGCAGAGGACAGAAAGATATGGAAGAAGATGATCCACTGTGGCGACCCCTAACGGGAGCAGCCGACAGAAGAAGAAGTATTTTTTAATTACTAGTAGTCGGTGCTTTTAATACTAGCACTTTTTTTTTTTAATCCAACAGAGTTAAGTGTTACTAAAACGTGAATATGAGATTTAGAACTAAATGGTGTCCCAGTGATCCAAGTCCTTTCTCACTTGTCATAGCTTTTTAGAATTAGGCTGGAAAGTAAAATAAAAGTTAGTATCATTCACTCGCTTATGTGGATTAAAGTTATTATTGTGGTGGGAATGAAGTTTAAGGTGCTGGTGACACCAAGAATAACCCGATTCACAATGATTGCAGCGAGTGTTGAGACGTTAAAGGTGGCATTTGGTGAGCAAATATCAAGAATGAAGCATCAGTAGGAGATAAAGTGCCATACCATAAAGGTGAGCCACAGCACTTCTACTGCAGTGTGACTGACAGCTGTGACTACGTAGCTTTGTGCAGGAGACCAAAGTTATTTTTGAAAGAGATAAGTGTGGCAAAAGAAATCCTGTGTTGTACAAATTAGCAAATCCTCCTTAGGCTTCTGCTATTCCCTCCTTCATTACTAGCTGTGCTACCAACCAACAACGGCTTGAAACATAAGCAATCCATGTAGGCCTCATGTTCTTGATACACAGGTTGTCTGTTTGGTCAGGTATAATAATATAAACCCAATCCCTTTCCCTAACAGCAGCCTTTTTCTCGTCAGATAGAGGTGCCCATTTTCGACATTTCCTTCTGGCGTCGCCCGTTGAACTGACCATTCTTACAGTTAGTGTTTTGATGGGAAGATGTGACCATGTTAGTTACCACACTGGTCAAGTTTAGTGACGTTAGCTTCACTGTGCCAGGGCTTTGGTCTCCTGATGTGTGTGTTGATGTATCGTTATTTTTACTTATCCACTGCCCACCACTTGAAGTTATCAGCATTACAGCCATAAACTTCATTCATGTGCTCAGAGTGGGACCAAGAAAGTCACTACCACGTCACTGTCACCGTCGTATGACGCCATACAATGTAAGCCGTTAAGGCTGATTTTCTTATTCTGAGACTCTTATTTGGTTTTATTATTATTATTTTTGATTTTATTGTATCTTTCTTCGACATGTTTTGGCTATTTTAATTTTTTCTTCCTAACCCCAGCAACGAGATGAACAAACAGACACTTGTCTTTTTATTAAGGTGGATGATAATCAGAAATAGTAGAAAAGTCTAAACAGATAAATGTTAATTTCATTGGCTTAGAAGAAATTACAGCATTAATAATAATAGGTGTGAACCATGTAAATAAACAATACAAGCGCACATTTTTCAAACTCTTTTGGGTTTGTAGTCTGTGTTGCACAGCCATTCTACGGGCCTCATTATAAGCTACTCAAAAATAAATGTAAATATATTGTGAATATACAAAAAACAATGAAAGAAACTTCAGAAACAGGCTTGGAAGATGTTTGTTTCGGGAAAAGGTGTAGTGGAAAATAACTCATCTTATGAATATCTGCATTATAAATTGAAAATATATAAATACAATTAATTAATGGCACATTGTTGTTTTTTTCAAACAGAAGGATCACATTCTGACAAGTGCGCTTAATGGATACACAAATTAATAACTGTACATCATAATTTCTCTGGGAAGTTGAATGTCAGCAGGGAGATACTTACTTAATAAGAGGAATTCCGACTCCTTTAACACATTTCCACAGGTTTTCTCCAGTCCACAGATTCCAAAGATGGTAGCCTGACTGGTGAGCTGTAAACAAATGTGTGCCCACAAAAGCCTGGACCTGTTGTGTTTGCTTTTGCTTTTTACTTTTTGCTGCTGGCTAACAGAAAAAAAAAACATAAATAAATAAGCTTGGCCAGAATAACTAATGACGTCTTCATACAAAGACATACAGAGCACACGCATTACACAGCCAAACTCTTTAACTTCACATGACACGTCCAGCTTGCGTTGGACCTGCAAAAAGAAATTTTGTATTTCAAACTTGCAACAAGAGCCACACTGAAACCTTAAGAAAGTAGAAAGAGGTGTTTGTACATAGAGGACAGTTCCAGTTGGCCCAACCTTCTCACAGCTGCACATCTTCATCTTGCAGGCTCCTCGTCTCTGGAGGTCTCTCTCAGTGTTGGTGAAGCCTTATCTGGGGAATTCTTCAAATCTCACTCTCCGCTTTTCTCTTCAATTTCATTTATTTTGACTTAAATTTCATTTGCATTCTGCGTCTTTATAACAACAGTGCTAATCTTAATTCCACCGCATTGTCCTCTGAACTCCAGTGTCCTTTTCAGTCAGTTCTTGCATACGTTTTTAGTGTTATATTGTAATGTTATTGAGAGACGTTGTATATACTCTTTGAAGTGTAACTGGGTTTGACAAGTAGTATACTGTGTGAAGCCACCAGGGGGCGTACAGCCGCCCTAACCTGAACACACACAGGCAGGACACAAGTTCAACACAAAGCCCGGTTTATTTACAGTTTAAAGGGCACAATCACCAGCACCAACAGCAACACACCAAAGCTCAGTCCCTTCTTGCCGCCACTCCTCCTCAGACTTTGTCTTCGTCCTCCCGACTCTGGCCCTTCCATGGAGTGAGGCGGCTCCTCTTATTCAGGTCCCGGCAGTGTTCCAGGTGGCTCATCAGAATTACCTGGAATCACTCACAGGTATGCTGCAGCTCCCCCTGGCAGCCCCCATGGAACCCAACAGAGCTTCACCAAACTCCAGCTTCCGACAGGCCCTGCGGGAATCTGTGGTGCCACAGCCACCCAGGAGGGCTGCCCTCTAGTGTCCCAGGGGAGGTATTCCTCTCCCCAGGTAGTGGCCGTGGCCACCCATCACAGCTGCAAAAAATTAAAAAGCACAGAACTTTTAGATTTATGTTCATCCAGCTGGCCAACTGAGATATCAATGCCTGCTTTCATCACACTGTATAAACTACACATGTATGCCATCCAGTCTACTCTTAGCAGGGGGCACACCTGCAGACTGTCTTTCCTCTGGGGTGCAATTTTTTTAAATAAAAAGTTGAGCAGCCTTACTTCTAAGCAGATTTCTGTGCCAGCCTCACTGAAAACCACTCTGATATGGAAGCCAAGGCTTCCCATTCACCCTCAGAATGTTGTGAAAGCTGTGGACAGAATCTGTTCCTGGGCGCCACTGCACCTGCACTGTTTGCCAGAAGGAAGGAGTTCAAAGAGCGGCTGTGCTGGGTGTCCGAGGTCTTCACTTAAACTGCTTGACTTTCTAATTCAGTGACCGTGGAGTATGTCCGCTTGGTGACGGTGATTTTCTGTGCCGCCTACGCCACCATCTCGAGTCAAGTAGATGCCTTTCAAAGAGGTGAGTGAGGATGGACTCGGCTGTCCACTTGGAGAAGTTGGTAAGAACAGATGGAGTAATCTGAACAACTACAGTGTCGGTGAGCTTTCTTCACATGACACAAAATGTGTCGTAATCACTTTGAGAAAGTGTAAAGCTGCTCACTCTGCCCACAGCACCCCCTCCATTGTACATGTCAGGGGGATTTGCCATTTTCCTTCACCTCTAATGCCCAAAGAGGGGGTTGGCATTATCACACCTAAATTACATACTGAAACATAAACAGTTATTAGTCATTTATTGTAATAAAGTAGCTGCAAATGGCTGAAGAGTAGCTATACCAACGCTATAGATTTTTAAAATAAAGCATTTATATGAATAAAAACCAGTATCAACAAAATAAAGCGCAAAACACTTGGGTGTTTAAGGAACCTCTCTCCATAAAACTGAGCTTTACAGTACATAACCAAGACATTGTATGATGCCCAATCCTGGAATCAATCTTCCTGTGTGCCTCGATCTGTCAGCTATCATTGTGCCAAGTTGAGATGTTGTATGCCATAGCATTACAAAGTTATACTGATTGGCACTGGTCTTCTCCTGTTTGTAAACATTTTGTCTCCTGCACCTGAACAATCTCTCAAGACACATATTGCAGTTGCAGTAAGCTTTCAGAAAACATACAAACACACCGTGGCAGAGGGCCAAGGGAGAGAACCTCTTTGGGACAGTATCCTCCCCGAAACGCTAGACGGGAGCCCACCTGAGTTGCTACTGCACCACGGGTCCCCACAGGGCATGCCGGGAGTTTTAGTTTGGAGCAGCCCTTGTACTAAAAAGAGCTGAACCCTTTGGGGTGCCACTTCTACCAGACACAGAAGTGCAGCCAGAAGAAGGTCAAGAAACACTTGGGGCATTATGAAAGAAGCCGCTTTACCATCAGCCAGCGAGCCAGAGTCAGAAGGTGGATGACAAAGCTCATGAGGAAGAGTGGAGGCGGCAGAGGAAGAGGGAGAAAGAAACAGGAAGAAAAGGAGTGTGTTATGTCAGTTGGTGCTTGCGTACTGTGCTGTGAAGTGGGGAGCAACAGAAAAAACGCTTGCCCGCCTGAATAAAACGTATGCTATTGGGAAAGACTTGTGTCTCAACCTGTTTGCGTTGAGGTTTGGGGAGCAGCACGCCACCTGGTGGTGCACAGCACACAAAAACACTTTATATCAGTCTGAAGCAACAAGTAAACTACATGTGCGGTAATGATATACAAATAGCTATGTACTCATCCAAACCTTTACTTTCAAAATTAATTTTCATGCCACTCCTTGGAACAATTTCTGGTTACCATGAGACACAGAAGACCTGTGTCTTCTCCTGCCTTCTGTTCCAGTTACCCCACAGACGTTGAGTGCGTTTTTATTTGTTTTTGTTGCTTTTTTCTTGCATTTCATGTCTGGAATAAACTACATACAGTACCTGCATTTCCATACTAGCTTCTTCCATACCGTGAACAGGCCACTAGCTGAAGCATCTCTTTTATTTTTTTCTCTCATGGGCTCATGACATAGTGAGACAAGCAGCCTGATACAGTGGAAGTTGAAGGTGGGGTCCTCATGTGAAACTTCGGGAGGCTCAAGGACACTGTGACGGCATTCACAGCACTGACTGTACTCCAAGTTGAAATTGAAAGAACACTACTCAGTAAACTAATGTAACAAGAACATGAAACAGACAGCATCCGGGTATTGAACCCATGACGCCTGAACTGTAAAACTGCACACCACAATACTTCAAAGTCATACTAAAAACAGTACTTACAAATCCAGTGTAGCATCAATTCCTTCAACAAATGTGTTGTTCTCAATAAAGTCAAAACTGTGATCAGAATCTGAAGATGTGTAATGATGAGCTGTCACAGGAGCCATTTAAATTCCAGCTGTACAAATGTGACATTTAATATGAATGACCACAATTAGAATGACATGAAATTCAGCTATCCAATGAAAATGAGCCTTTGACTGTATGTGGCTTGAAGTAGCTGACATCTTTCATAAAAGAAGATTCATTCAGCTGTGATGTGCTGCTCCCCTTGGGGTATACGTGTACAAATCTCAGATTTTTCTAAAGGAAGAGAGCAGACAACATGGAAACGTATGATTTATTCGAAGACACACTCAAGTATGTAAAAATATTATCACCACTTTTGAATGCCTTGTGGGTTTACTGCATCATACACAAACGCATTTGAAATAAGGTGGTGTCCTGCCGGTGGGGCACCTCGTGCATAAGTGGCTCCACTATGAGTAGCTCTTTTTTTTGTGACGGTAAAGTTGATAGTTTAGAATTAGCACCACCTTGTCAGCAGACAGACATTTCCTCTGTAGGTGGTGTCATCATTGGTGGTGATAAGGAGTTGATTCTCTGTTTGGCCACACAGTCATGGGCGAAGAAGGGGTACAGAAGGGAGCTCAGCATAATACCCGTAGGAGTTTGGTGGTAAGTTAAAATGGTACAGTGATGATTGGTATTCTACAAACTGTACTTCAGCATAAAATTTTTATTAAGCAAATGTGCCAGTATGAAGTTCAAGTGACAGGACATCCTCTGTGGAGCAGTTTTAGGCTATGCGGACTGGAGGTGATCATGACTATTTGGATTACTTTCATTAATGTGTCTCGGCAAGAGTCTCTCAAAGCAAATCAGTACAATTTAAGTGAGGGCCACTGGTCTACAGGATTTCATACACTTGAATAAATGTCCTCCTGAAGCAGGTGGGTACCTCGGGTTCTCTGAAGATGTCAGCTAATTGATCACTACAGAAATTTAAAATGGCACTGAAATTCCACAATGACAAAGTCTTTTGTGGACATTAACTCATCACATCATCCACACAAATGAAAAAGAAGATATCATGTGAAGCTACAGGAAATCAAGTGGCAGGCTGCTTGACATCAAAGAGTGAGTATAGAAGGCATTAGGAATGTCTCATCTGCTGCTATCTCCAGGTGTCTAGAGTGCATCCCATAAATAAGCTTATCCCCTTTAATTATGTTGTTGCTTTAGAGGGCCTCTTCTGAGGTGATGTTACTAGCCCAGCACATTACAGAGTAGAAAACTTCACTGGCCATCACAGAGTTGTAGAAGATGTGAAGGATGTCACTACTCATATTAAAGGGATACTATCTCCTAAGGAAGAAGAGCCTGTTCTTACATAGTTCCTCTGTGTTCCAAGACCAGACCAATCTGACATTAATGTGGGTCCCCAAGTACTTGTAGGTGTGGACAACCTCTACATCCACTACTTGAATAGTGACTGGACATAGCGGCTCTTTTTGTATAGTGAAAGTCAATATCCGTGTTCATTGGTTTTGCCAATGTTAAGATGCAGACAATCCCCTTTGCACCAAGAGACAAAGTTCTTTACCTGTCTTCTATATTCTGTCTCATCCCCCTTATCAATACACCCAGAATTTCTGGAAGGGACATGACCTGGTGTTATATTTATAGTCTGAGGTGTACGGAGTGAAAAGAAAGGGAGACAACAACTGCAATTGCTTTTCTGAAATTATATCTGCATTTCCTTTATGTTTCCGTATCACTGATATGTATACCTGCATGCCTTCAGTGAATAAATATCTGATGTCACCCGCGATCCAGGGTTTTTTATTAGAAAATATTCAGATTTGTTTACAGGTGTGCCATCCACACATTAGATGATTGATCCCATTATAACATCTGCATATACTTATCCAGATCTAATGAGGAGTCTCCAAATAGGCTCAAATAGTATTATTTGTCAGCCAGAATGGGAGTTGGTGCTCTCACCTGACCCTTTCTTTTCTTACCCCTCTGCAGCCCAGCTGAAGACCCTGACTCTGGGGAAGGTGGGATAGTGAGATGACATCACCACTGATACATCTAATGTTGACATCACTTCAACCCTGAAGACACCATTTCCACTACCCAGAATTCCCCTTCCTGACACATCAGTTCCTATTCCGGCTGTCCTGACTCCACCTCTTCCTCCTCCCCGCCATACAGTATTTATTGAGCAGTCTCAATCTGTTAAGTTAGTTCAATTGTGAACTCCGCTTAGTAAAACATGTTTTCTTTGCTCTGCCGTTTTTTCAGTATATGGGTCATCCCCAAACATTTTTTGGTCTGTTGCCTGATATTTTATCACAGCATGTAAGGTGGCAGCAGAAATACAGATAGGTGATCAGATTTTCTTAAGTCTGGGGAGCAGTAGCAGGCATTGAAGTGTCTTTTATTGTGGTTTAGCAGTGATCCAAAGTTTAGGCACCCCTTGTGGGACAGATGATAAGCTGATTATATTTAGGTAAACATTCCTTACATTTTCCTTGTTAAAATTTCCAGCAACAATAATTAATCCCTCAGAATAAAAACTCTTGTATTCTGTAACAATGCTGTACAGATAGTTCAGCGCATTGTTTGTACTGCCTTGCTAAGAAATATAAATGGCAATCAGAAAAACACTGGCAAACTCCCACAGAAGATAAAGTTGATGACATTTGATCATAATGCACTCCAAATCAGGAGAAAAGTTTTGAGGCAATTTTAACATTTGTGCACTATTTATCATAAAACACACTTTACAAGTTGTGCTGCCTGTAATAGCTTATAGGAGTTTGATATTTAACAGGAAAAGGATTTGAATCCAAAATATTCATTCTGATGTTTTAAAAGGGCTTGTTGATCATAAGCAATAACCATGGCAGTGGAAAGCCAACAAAAATAATAAAACTACAAAAAAAAAAAAAAAAAGAGAAATATACTCTATATCGCAACTCTTCTGCTCCATGAATCATTAAATTTTACAGTATATATGTATGTCAGATCCATTTGAACACAGGATTCGAATTACATGCCTCACGGTGCATACTAATAGGACTGTAGTAGTCTGTATGTTCATAAATAGATCTTAAGAATTTAAAACATATCACCTACCTTTATAACCTGTGACAGATTAGGGCTTTCTCGCACCCTTGTACCCTCAGACCACACGTCAGACACCAGATAAAAAGTCCAATTATTTATTATTATAATAATAATGTGCATAAAGCAAGCTTCTCTCCACAAAACTCAATAAACAATAATCAATCCTCCAAACTCTCAGACGCTTAGCCACCCTGCCTCCCAACTCAGCTCGTCTGTCTGGGATCTCCCACAGTCCTTTATACTCCTCGACCCAGAAGCGTTTCACCCTCTCTGTCCATGTGACCTGGAACACTTCTGGGTCAGATAAAAATCCTTTTTTCTTCACCCAGGAAGCAAATCATTCTCTTTGTCCATGTGACTATGACGTACTTCCTGGGCGTAAGGCAAATAGTCTCTGGGCCTCCCTGCAGCGACTCCTGGCAGCCCCCATGGTATCCAGCAGGGCTGTGAATAAAGACTCCAATGTCCATAATGCCCTGCGGTCTTCGGGGCACCTCCATACTGCAGGGTGGACTCCACCTGGCGGCGTGGGGGTATTGGCCGGGATGAACAGTCGGCCATACATCACAAACCATTAATACATTTTTGAAGTTCTAATCTTTTCTATTCCAGTTCGCAGTTGCCAAGGGCCACAGCCTACTTTGGCAGCATCATGAGAATCAATATGGAGGGTATCACTGTGGGTATGGCCTGTTAGAAGATAACGATTTGTTGACTAGTGCAGATCTATTTACATTTTGTTTTTTTTGCTCATAAACCTGCATTACCATGAGGTAAGCACGGCTCTTACACAGGCTGAACATGGTATATAATAATTTAAAGCAATACTCCTAACCACACCCTGCCCAAACCACACCTCCCCACCCCCCACTGAAGCGCCACCAATGATGTAATAGGCTTGGGCTGTTGGGGAGGACAGTACACCCTGTGTTCATTACTGTTCAAACACAAAGGAAATTTCTGCTAATCATCCAAGAATATTTATAAAAACTACATCCATAGTTATCTCAAAACAAATACATTTTCCAGAAACTTTCAAACTTTGCCCAGGATAAGACTCTACCTGGTAACGATATCAGTAAACAACTGCTTTCCTCAGTCACTTTTTCTTGTTATGTTTACATATTCAAATTTTTTGGACAATTTTTTATATACTAATCAAGCACAACTGAGCTCATCATAGGTCTCCATCCTCTAACAGGTCTGTTTACCATAATACTGGATAAATGATCATATCCTTCAGAAAGGACCAACGGTGCATCATTCAATGTAAATGGAGGAATCCAAACCCTATCAAAACTGCAAGGATAAAATAATATTCTGCATTACTTATTATTAGGGAAATCTAAAATCACTGTAATATGAACAACTCAAAAATAGTCCAGTATATGGCTGGGCTTCACAAATGCCTACCGTGGCTAGCACTCATTCAGTGCTTAATTGCTACTTGCTCTCTACCCACCCACGTCTTTACTTTTGTAGCATTTTTAAGTACCTGTATTATTTTGTATCTTGATGTATTCCCAACTGACTACATACAGTGACTTAGGGAAATAATATACAACATGTAACTGTTAATTTATTCATTAACTGATACTGCTGGTATTGCATAGTAATTGAAAGTAGTACGAAAAAGAAAAATCCTTACTGTAATCAAATGCAGTCTGTGAAAAACTTAGAATTAAGGAAAATATTCACTCATTCTACCAGATTTTAGACATGAAACATCACATAACATTTAAGTTGACAGATAATTTCAAGGTTGTTAATTTTTTTAAAAAGTATGAACACAATAGAATTAATGCAGTTTGCACTTTCCAAGAGAAAAGCAGGAAAAAAGCCAGTTGGGTGCTGTTTTGCTATTGACACTACATCTTTATCGAAATGGAATAGTCTAACAGACTTCTACCCCCATAAAACTGTACTTTCTAAATGAGACAATACACCTAAATTTAAATTCCACAGAGTAGCTGGTGTGTTGGGAGAATTGTCATGTGGACATTTCAAAACACATTACAATACTTGCTTGTCAAATTGAATGTTGCTATTTAAAGATAATTGAAATTTATTTAAAAAAGGTCTTATTCAAAGACAAAAGATGACATTTAATTGTCAAAGGTGAGTTGTTTTTTTACTCACACTAATCTTGGAACTGAGTTACTCCTGACACGCTATGCATAGCTGCAGTATTTTACAAATCTGTTCTAGCTCTTCACTTCCAAGATCAGCCATTTCATAATATTCAATGGTTTCTTTGTTATCTTTATTAGTAAAACTTATGAATCCTTCAAAACAATAGTTTTTTTTCTTTGTTGTATCCCACTAGTCTGCACTTACAATTACATGTGTGCTCAGAGAAGGCATCTAAATGTATCATTTCACATTTGATTCTGTCTGATTCACTCTTAAACCTGAGAACCCTGAAGTTTAATGCTAAGACCTCCTCATTAAAGCAAATGTAAAATAACTCATAATTCAGATTTTCCTTTTATTATGCTATAAAATCCACACTTTTAAGAGCCAACATGCCATGTCCCACAATTAGTCTCCATGTTGCGTGGCTGCTGGTTTGACACTTAATGCCTAAAAAACTGAGGTGTAATTAAAAATATTCCGTCTACTTTTATTAAAATATTGCTGCATCTGTAAAGCAGAAAAAAAGGAGACAGATTTTGTGGATCCAGACTTGATATTGCAACGATTCTGCTTTTCCAGGTGATTTCACAGGTGCTGTCTGCCTGGCTAATTTCCAACCCTGTTTATTCCATAGTTCTTGTCAGAAAAAAACTCATGATGGAATGTTATTTTGTTAATCCCAAACAGGACATTTGCACTGTGGTAACTGCTGGCGCCCAAGTGCAAACCCATGACATTACAAAAGCCCTCAAGTAGAAGTTTTACACCATAAGCAACAGCAATGCTAGTGTGTGCTGGGACTGCCTTCTATGCACTGCAAGCGGTGGACTTTACGGTGATGCCAGCTGAATTGTCTCACACTCTGTCCCAATCTTTTTGTGCAGCAACACCAGTACATTAAGTTCTGATGCATCATAACATATAATCACATAAAATAATTCACATTGGCAGAACAATCATAAACTACTTACTGTTTTCTCTGTAATCCGGGAACACAAATTAATAAACTTCTCTTAAAACAATATTCTGGACATAAGCTAGATCAGGTGTTGAAACATTACATACATAATCTACATTTTAACATTACGAAATGTCTAATTTATTATAAAATTACAGAAAGTTATGTTTAAAAATGATACCTAAAACAGCTATGCATTATGTTGAAAACCAAGGACAACACAGGCAACAAAAAGGTTCAAATGACAACTTTATTTTAGTGCTTTATTAAAAGATCAAAAAAATAACAGAAGTTATATATATATATATATATGTATTTATATATTGAAAAGATTAGCATGAAGCATATTTCTAGAGCACATACAAGCAGTACAACTAATAGCAAACAGAAAATTAAAATCAAAGCACTTCTTTATCCAGCTCTTAGCAGAGGAGGGGAACAATCTCAGGTGGTATGGCTTAAAAGACAACTGTACAGTATGCAGTTACCCACAGGGGATTATCATTCTACAGCCAGTTTCAATGATTCTGCTGCCTCATCCTTAGCAGGACCTTAATGTTTAACTTGCATCAAATGTTTCTATCTGCAACCATTTTTACAGCCAGGAAAGACTTTGTACAAAAGTTTATGTATATAAACAAATATATATTTGTTATTAGGTTTTTAAAAATAATTACCTTGCCATTAAATAATATTAACTTGTATGCTATTTCTGTGCACTATATATGAATGTGCATGTGTGTATATATAAATAAACACAGGCAAAATGAAGGATTAGATTGTTTTTAGCTTTGATGGTTGTAATACACTGTTCAATTAATGTGAAAAATATTTCCTATGTTGTTCCTACTAAGGTGACTCCATAACCATTATTGTGAGCTACATGGCTATCAAACAGTATTGGTTTGAGAAAATCTCCCTGTTCACCTTTGAAGAAATCACCCCTCTTCTGCTAAGGCAAGAGCGCCATGGCAACAAAATTGTTGGCTTCCAGCTCTACCAGATAGCAAAAATGTAAAATATCTCACAAACAGAACTTCTCTGTGAGCTTGTGCCCAACACAAGAGGGAAATTAAAAATGTGAATACTGCCCTCCTGCTAAAGAGAACAATTACTATAATAATTTTATCTTTCTATTTTCTTGATTAGTTGAAGAGTTACAGTGAAAAAGAAATGAGTTTCTTTGAATGTTTCCTACATGAATCTCTTCTGCTTTCTGAAACTGCACAAAAGATCATTAGAAAGTTTTCTTTTTTTAAATAAAATTAAATATACATATTTCAGAACATATGCGTATGTGTATATATATATATATATATATATATATATATATATATATATATATATATATATATATATATATA
This sequence comes from Polypterus senegalus, assembly GCF_016835505.1. Classification (NCBI taxonomy): domain Eukaryota; kingdom Metazoa; phylum Chordata; class Cladistia; order Polypteriformes; family Polypteridae; genus Polypterus; species Polypterus senegalus. The sequence goes on along the minus strand of NC_053163.1, from coordinate 94,058,937 downwards.
TATATACTTACATATAGTAGGTACATATTGGTAAATATGTATTGCACATAGCAAGGAATATTTCAGTATACCTTAACTAACGATATGCATTAAACAAAATGAAAAAGCTGCAATCGTAAAGGTGGTAAAATGGGCCACACAAGTCTCACTAATGTACTGACCTATCAAAATTACCTCCTATTTTCATGAAATATCCAAATTTTTGATCTTAAAGATTCAGTACATTCAATTTGCATTCTCTATAAGCCTGAGACTTGTTAGATGAATAAATTGAGCTATAAAATAAACAGTGTAGAGAAACAAACCCAAACTCTTTATCACATATTCAATGTACAGGAACCTAGTACCAACTCTTTAAGATTGTCTTTTCTGCAAAAAGAATGATAAAATGGTTTCTAAAACTCTTCAAAACAGTACTATAGGAACTCAATCTTAAAATATGAGTACTTGGGAGAACAATGTACAAATTGACTTCAAATCCCTGTGTTCAACAGCACCATCTTTGGTATTGATTTTAGTCAGGGACTGACTGCAAAAGCAAATATAGCAGATGTATACTTAAATTCAGAAGCATTTTATTAATGATCTTTTAAGTGGATTAACTTTGTGTCCAGAAATATTACCCACAAACAAGATCTGGGAAATTTACCAGAGGCAGCAGGTTTTGGTGAAAACGTTGACCCACCTGTCAGATTGTTAGCTATGGCAAACTACAAAGCATCTTAATTTTTTTACAACAGCAAAGCAACACCATGCTTTCAGATGTGTGTCATAGCAAAAACCCTCAAAGCTGTAGCAACATCTATATCTTTTACAAACTCTTTCTTGTATTAACAACAATACAGTCCATTTTATATTCAAAATAAGTTCTGAGTATTTCTTTCATTAACTATGTACATAAGTGCAAATAGGGTGAATATCACACATTCGTACACTAAGTCACTGGAACTGCAGCATAAACACATTTCTTCAACACTGTCAAAGAGGGTGGCAATTTGAAGGGACTTTCCATAATACAAGCTACCTGAATGGTATAAAATGAAGTCCAGTACAATAAAAACAACAGTTTTTTACGATACCGGAAGGCACTGCCTATTTCAGACATTTACCTGTATTACATAAACTAAGTAAATGTGTAGTATGTATTTATTGTAAATGTCATTGCATGTAAAATGTATACAAGAACATATAATGAGCAATACATAAGAAAATAACACGAGTAAAACACAGAATAATGAAATATTGCAGTTGTCAGGTCATAAACTAAAAAATAGGCTGTCAACTATTAATTTCAAATGATGCAGGGTTTACTCATTGTGTTTATTGAATTATTTGAATCATTGTAATATCGAAATCCATCCTTAGTAAGCAGGTCTTGAGTATACTGTAGATTTCGAAATAAACAGATGCTTGCAAGTTTCACTGATGTTGTAAAGACAATGTGAATTGATAAAGGCAATAGTGCAAATACTATGTTTCCCTCCAGTGCTAAAGTAATTAAACTGGACAAATTCAACAGCTAACCAGCCAGAGTAGTATCAAAATCCAAGTGGTACGTCATTCTGCAATGGAAGCAAATATAAAAATATATACACATAATTTATTATTGTTCTTGGGAAAACATAAACTATACAAATAGGCTGCTTGTTTGAAATGACAGGCAGTAACTGTGTGGCGAAAGATATATAATTATATTCTTTTCTAAATAATTCTACAACTAGTCCTCTCAATGTGTACAGCTGCTATTTTATATAAACTACAGTGCTTATTTTCCATATAAACTGATTTAAACACCATTTTGCTGTTGCAGTACCTTGGAAAGTCCCCTTCTCTCCATATATCTTAGTAGTTATAAAATACAGATGGTGACTCTATGTCCTCCAAGACTAATGATCAATAATAATAATAATAATAATAATACTAGTAATAATAATAATAAAAATAAAATAAAAAAATGAAAATAAAACCAACATGATTTCAAATGTGGACTCTCAAAGTTTCTCCATACAAAATATTCAAATACCAGTATCTTTTTTCTGACAGTGTCTAACTGTACCACCTTAAATAAATTAATGCTGTTGTACATAATCTAAATTTACATGTGAAAAAGTTCACAATTTAGGTATACAAAGGTAGCCATGTTGTAGTTTTGTTGCCATAGCAACAACAACTTAATATCATCAACAATGAATCTATCATTGTTAAAGAAAATATAAAATGTATATTTTTTACTTTAAAGTGTAAACTACAACTACTGACTTAAATTTCATTGCCATGCTTACTGTATAGCTCAGTGCCATTAGGCTATTCATTTTTATATTTTGTTTTAAAGTTTTGAAATTATACGTTTAAACCTGCTAAAATATTGACACTGCTTCCAAATTAATAATTAAATAAATGAGTATAAAACTGCTTACAAAATAATAATAAAAAGCTTAAAACTAGCAAGAAAGAGCCTATTTTACTATATCCTTCAAATATGCACAAGCATGCACATTTGTTTTAGAGAAGCTAGATAAAAATCCTCTACATGAAGCCAATGTATATTTGTGGTTAAATATCTAAGGCCCCCAAAATGCTCAATCATGAAAACAAAAATGTTTTATCTTAATAAAAAATCTAGGTAGAAGAAACAAAGGCATTAATTACATTAATCGCACAGTTAATGTATTACGAAAAACTGAAATGTAAAAAGCTTAAAAGGGTACATTTTCTTGTTTTCATTTATTTTAACTTTAGACGTTCTTATGAGCTTCTTTATGTTAAAAATGATATCTTTGTTTAATTAACAAATACATAATTAAACATGTTATTTTATCCAGAAAGCAAATGATGATCATTAAAGGTATTAATTAAATAAAAATACACTTATATATTTTATATTATGAAGTAGCTACTAAACAGTAATTACCTCTTAACAATATCTTTATAGGCTTGACCCAGATACTGCTTAAAAAAATCTGGCATATATTACTTTCTTGAAGAGAACACCAGGTTGTCAAAATAAATTAAGCATCAGGCAGACATTTTTCCACATCCATGATAATGTCTAAACTGATGACTGAGTAAAAAGTAGGCACAATATACTGTTAGAAAAGTAAATAATAGGGGAAGAATGACAGTTTTCAAAAGCTGAATTAAAATTTCCAAAGGCTTTCATCAAACGTGTGCTATTTGACATTCAAATTTTACCGCACCATTTTACTTTAAATTCATTTAAAAATAATAAGGATGACACTATGAAATGGACAGCATGGTGCAGTTATTAGACATACTGCCACACACCTTAAGACCTAGACTACACTGCCACTGAACAATCTTCACATTCTCTGTGTCTGCATGGAATTTTTTATGTATGCAGTTATGTACATGTTAGATTAACTGGCATCTCTAAATTGACTTGGACAGGAGGGAGTGTGGATGTATATGTGATAAATCCCTGCAGTAGATGGTATTCCCTCTACAGGGAACATTACTAATCTGCATCCAGTGCTGCCAGGATAGGCCACAACCCGTGAATAGAAAAGTGGGTTAGAAAACAGATGCACAGAAGGATTATTACAAGATAATTATTAGCACTTTTTAAAAATAAGGATCCAATATATTCACAATTGTTATATTTTTAGGATATGGGTCAAGGAATCATTATCATTTTTAGGTAACAAAATTTTTACATTAATAATAAAAAATTCTTAATTTCTATAAATGTTCAAATGTACGTATACACATATTATATCAGACACAAAATAAATTACAAAACGCAACTGCCAAATGAGAAATAAATTTAAAAGGCATATTTTTCAACAAATATTACAGTAAATAAATGATGTGGCACAGATCAAATCAATTACTGTATTGTCTTTGATCATGCTAAACATGGTAGGAAAGATGCATAGTCCACCTGGGACAGAAATCTGTAATTAAAGCGTAGATTCAACAGTATTTGTAGATTATGAATGATTAAGATACAGAAAATCTACTAGGGAAGAGATGATTCAAAACATGTTTGAAAATGGAAAACAGGAAAGCACACATATAATTAATAACTTGCTTAACTAATAAACAGAATTAATTAAGCTAGAAACATTCATTCGCTAGTATTTATGTTACAAGGACTGAAAATGCAAATTATAACAAATTTTATGTAGAGCAATGCATGAAGCTGAAGAGGTACTACAATACTTGTAATAGGTTTATAAAAAATAAATGGAGCAGGTCACGAAAATATATCCACTAGTCATTACAAGTTAAATTTACTTACATTTGACTACTATAAGGAACATACTGCTATGGAAATTTTTAGATACAGACAAAATTCCGTTACAACGAACTCTCAGGGACCTAGAAAATATTTTGTTGTAACGAGATTCTGTATTTGTTACTATAGTGCTTTCTTTAACTTGCGTCCAGGCGTTTGCAATCATTTCAACAGCTTCTTTCACGTTAATTTTAATCTCCTTCTGCCTACAAGTTATGCTGACGAGAATTTTTCTCAGCATTTCCTTGCCATAATACACTTTCAGGGTGCGAATGATGCCCAAATCCAATGGCTGAAGCACTGTTGTGCAACTGGGTAGGCGGAATTCAACGCAGACATTACCTAAACGTGGAAGCATGTTGTGTGCAGCACAGTTATCAATCAGAAACTGAATCATCCTTTAATTCTTCTTCATATTGTGAGGTTTCTGAACACTTTTCGGATCCCCCCCACTCCCCACCCAATGGGAACGACACGCTGAAGTGCAGAGCGATTGCAGCGTCTGTGGAAGATTGTTTGTCCGTTGCTGGGGCAGGGCAACAGCAGGCTCACAGTGCTTCAGTGAAGCGCCACAGAAGCAAATCATAAAAGATCAGGGTTGCACTATAAGTCCCTGTCTTGCACCCCAAAACATGAGGCTTAATCTCAGTACTTTACCAAAACCAGCTTTATTAAGCTTGAAACAGGAATGGCACAGTTATTTATTGTAGCGTGATCTGCCACTCTGCTATACACAGACACAGCAGTCAGGCAGGGTCGTGGCCAGGTCAGTGACCAAGTAATCCTATTATTTGCATTTACAATGTACATGCTCCTAACCTTGCATCACCCATCGAGATCTTTTCTGTTTACTTTGGCAAAGAGACGCAGCATAGCTGTGAAACCTGCTGTTGCCTTATACAGACACGGAGATCGCACTTCAGGACGCTCTTCGGGGTGCTGTCTAGTTGGGGTAGGTCCCAAGAGAGCTTACAAACCTCACATTTTCTTTAATGAGTGGCGCATTAATAGAAATGTTTCTTGAACGAGCATCACTGAACCACATTAAAACTGCTTTTTCAACATCTTCAAATGCAGCAGTTCACATACGTTTGCAACCCGAGATTTTTCTTCTTTTTTTGCTCGGTCTTTCAAGAAAGTTGACAGTGTCAACGGCAAAATTCTGAATTCACTGGCAACATCTTTTTTCTTTTTGCTGCAATTGAGAGAAGTTTTTTTTCTAATATGAACTGTTATCGTTTTATCGTGTCTGCCGTTTCTATTGGAGGGTGACAGTGAGTTAAATTCCAATGGATGTTTTTCAAATGTTGACGAGCAGTAAACAAAAGGTATTACTGAAAACCGCAGGAAACAAAAAAGGCAAAAAAAAAAAACAGTATGAGGAAAGTTCGAAGAAAGAAAAAAAAAATTACAGTGTTTCTGTTGGGGATCGTTGTTCACAACTGAGCTGCGGCCACATAACTAACTGCTCTGTGGATGATTCATTCAGGCATTTCAAAGTCTTTTGTGCACTTTGTTGTAATGAAAGTATCTGCTGAATCTACTTCGTAGTAATAAGATTTCTATAGACTCGTGTCATATGGGAAAGCTGTTGGAACCATAAAAATACTTCGTTGTAATGAAAGTTTTGTTGTAAAGATATTCGTTGTAACGGAATTTTACCTGTATTAGGAAAGTTAACTTCACCGTCTACAAATTGACGCTGATCATAATTAAATATACATCCTAACTGAATTGTAAGTATCAATACTTTAATTGTTTTTTGTATTTTATTGTTAAACTCTTGATATTTTATTATGTCAATTTAAAAGATTTTTCCCTGAACACATTCCAAATCTAAATCAACTGAAACAGTAAACTGAAAATTTCTGTCTGTGGAGGTAAAAATACTGTACTTTGTGTAACATTTTAGGATCTCAGCCACTGGAAAAATTACTATTCATTTTTCAGATTTCTAGTAATGGAGTATGAAGTATATCTATAATATTTTTGGAAAAGTTCAATAAAATTTATGACACTTGTAATTCACACCTTAAATTTATTAGTGAAGTAACTTGTTTAATGAGTGAAGAAGAGATATGAGCAAAATAAACTTACTCTGCAAATGAAATTTGGTGGGGAAGGGAGAATATAATATAATAATATACTGTGATAATAATCAAGCTGTTTTAAAAGCTCTTCCTTCAGGGTAAATGCACACTGAGGATAGAATAATGAATGCTGAAACACAGAGGAGACAGGAAGCTTCATAAGTTTAAATGTATGTGTTTAACTTAATAATTAAATGTGTTATTTTACTTAAATTTAGAGTAAAATTGGATACCACCTTTTTGAAATTCCATTAGAATGCGTATTACCTGTAAAAAAACTCATAAGTATAAGTTATACAGGATTTTACTTCCAAAGTTAGAAACCCGCAGTAATATGTTGTTGAAACATGCTTGTACCAGTTACTGACATTTCTATTATCTATGCAGATATACCAATATTTAATATATTCCCAGTGACCTGAGAAATCATAGAGGCTACAAACCAAAATTTTGCAGCCTATCTGGTCATTTTTAAAAATAATATAAACACTAAAGTATTGAATTAATTTTTTAATTTTGGCTATCCATCCATTAACCAATAAACCAAATGCATAAAAGAAGCATATTTCCTCTGACTTCATATTTTCTTCTATTTGAAAGAAAAAAATATGAAAATCACATTTAATATACAGACTTGCTGTTTACTGTTTACTATAGGTGGAATTTTGAATTAACATTCTCCTAAGTAAAACTGCTAATTTATATTCCTTTGTAGTCCTGACTTAATGGTACAGTATAATGGAAATATATGCTGTGTTAAGAATTCTTTCCATAAAGAAAATGTTACAAGCCAGAGAGCATGCTTAAGTCAACCTTGATTATTTAGTTGGTCGACACTGTATAGTTTGTCCCAACCTAATGTTAAATGTGTGTTATTTTAGTATCTGCTGCTGTAATGACATTACAATACAGCACATCCCTCATTTCTTATTAGCGGCCCTTCATTACTAAGACATATTTTTAAATACAATTTTCATGTCAATACTACAGAATATTTTAGTTACAATTTCATTAACCTAACACTGTGTTTATTTTGCATTAAAAGAAAAGAACTAAAGTGAAGCATTTGATAAAATTCCTGAAAACTTGTTATTTTAACCATACTTTACTATGAAGACTGCTGTTATTTTGTGTACCTGTCCAATGAACTGCCTTACTGACACATTACATTTCAGTTTCTAGAATAATATAAGGTACATTTTTATAACTAACTTTTTAAATAGTCTTACAAATGAAGTGAAGTCTGATGCCATTCATGTTTTACTACACTGCACTTTCTAACTGTAAAACAGGTTAGTGCAACTATAACATGGGTATACAATTTTATTTATGAAGCAGGCATGTATTTGGACAAAGATAGTTGTTTTTTTTTATTTGCAAAAGTAAAATACCCGCTATTAAAAAAAATGACATCTCTTCACAAAATAGGTCCCTTGCAACAAATATGGAACAACAATGATAGTAATAAAAAAATGGGACATAATTTGGAAAATAAATTAACATTACAATTGCATTAAACAGCAAAAAATATTTTATAATTACAAAAATAATACAAATTTAGGACATTTCTCACACTACGGCATTTTTGAGTTATGATCCAAATCTACTGTTGATTGTAACTTCGGTAACATATAGGGTGCATTTTGGATTTAGATAAAAAACCTACAATAGGTTAGGATGCACCAGGCAATAGGGGTTGGTGTATGTGTGTGAATATGAATATATATACTGTATATATTTACAGTATATATATTTGTGTATACACAGTATATAATTGTTCAAGGAAATAAAAACAGAAAATTTATTTACTGTGTATCATTTTTTCTTTAGAAACCAGATAGCAATAGAATATGCATCAACGGTACCACGTTTTGTGTTTTTTTGCAAAAAGAGTTGCTGAGTTTAAAATTTAGGCAAACATTTTACTTAAAATTCTACTTTAACATGTAAATAAATATGTCAGTCAAAACGAATGATCAAAAGTATAGCTTTCTTCTAAGTGTTTAAATAAACAAGGATACCAATTCAAGTTTAGGGTTCAAAAGAATCTAAGGCGTCATTTCTTTTTTATTTTTACAGATGTAAACATAATATACAATGTTTTAATTTTGGCACTTCTGTGAGACAAACCTCTATGTCAGCTTTCTGCCTTAAAAAACAAACAAAACAAAAAAAAAAACTGAGTACATAACAATTTGAAGTACTACTGCAAATATGTTCAACTTAGTTAACTGGTAAAAGGAGTATTGTTTGCTTGCTTTTAGGTGCACCATAACACCTACAGAGGGGCTGTACAATCTGTACGATCAGTCTCTCTCTTATGATAGCTCACAACTGGCCTATGTTAATTTCATTTAGAGTCACTGCCTCAACAGGGACTTAACATTTACATCATACTACTGATTGAAATGTAATTTAAAGTCTTAATGACTGAACTGCAACAACAATAATTAATATGATAATAAAACCCTCAAGAAGACAGAAGTAGCAATGCACTGCACTCAAAATTAAAAAAATTACTAATTGGGCAGGACCGATAACATGCCTCATTTATATTTTTATTTACTTCTTGTTTTGTATACTTTTAGCAAAGACATTATAGTGAAAATGCAGCAATATTCAAACTTTCTTCCAAGTCCTCAAATATGGCAAGCATTATGGAGATTAACACTACTCTGACAAAATGTATCAGAGAGGAGTGAAGGATTTTGGACTAAATAACCAAAGCCAGATTTTATTGTTAACAATGTGTCAGAGTTTAAACCTGCTGTCTAGCAATGTCCTAGAAAAATCTAATGCAAAACATCATATTAAATAGCTGCTTTCTGCTTCACAGTTTTTTTCTTTTTAATTTTTAATCTAAATATAAATATAAAGGACACCTCACAATGTCCTTATTGCAGTGCCAAAGTTAGGAGTGCATCTTGTTGGGGAACATTTTTTCTATATATATATATATATATATATATATATATATATATATATATATATTATGCAGACACTAAAAAAAAATCTTACACTCATGCATACACACAAAAGGCTGACGTAAGAAATTAAAAGTTTTACAAGTATAAACAATATTGAACAAAAAATGAAAACCAATCGCACCCCACCTGCATTTTTCAAAAATACCTTAATAATGTATGTAACTCTATAAGGTAAACAGAGGGATAAAAAAATATAATTTGCCCCTCCTTCAGTACAGCAATTAATAGTCCTTTTCATAGATAACAGCAGTGTTTCTTATTTTCTCAGGCACTAAAACAGACTGTGTAAAAAGGCTGGTAAACCCATGGCCACATCAGATACGTTCAGGCAGACTTGCATGTTGATGCTCAGTCAAAACATTCAAAGATCTTTATGACTGTTCATCCTATTGTGAAAAATAAGTACATTTAAGCATCTTGGATGCAAATGACAAACAAAACCAATCATAAGGTGTTTTTGAGAAAAAAAGAACCATAGGAGTTATGCCAGAACCCCAATGAGTCCTATTATTTAATAAAAGATTTTGTTTGATTTTAAATGTGCAGGCATGCAGCTGAACACCATTTAAAATGGCTTATTAACTGAATGCAATTCCATCAGATTATGGCTTAGTTTTAACCCTGCCTGGTTAATGACCTTTGCAAGACAGAATCTTATTCTCGCATACTACCACTCCACTGCATTAGAAATGACTTGCCTTCATTTTCAAGAAAAGAATTGATTGCATGTAGAATAAGTCAGACACATGATTCAATCTATAACAATAGTCAATAATTATGTACATATTTTCCAATAATGGGATTAAATGCATTAATAAGAACACATTCATGGAATACTGACAATCCCAGGTGCTGCTGTAAAAATAACTTGGCTACACTTGTATCAAATTAGCTTTCAAAAAAAAGATCTACTTGTGTAGCTTACAACTGAAAATCTGTTATTACATTGAATACATACTTTTAATACATGTTAATCAAATTTCTTGTGAGATCATTTTGTTTCATAAATCTAATTGAATTATTACTTCAAACAGACCATTGTTAAAATTTTATAAATAATAAAATACTTTTAACCAGATGAAGAAGAAGATATTTAGTATTTAGTTGTTAATATTTACAAAGCACTGTTATTAAGACATCATTTGAAATAATCTAATAGGGGTCCTGTTGGAATTGCATAATTAAGTGCAGCCAAATTATTTTTATCTTTATTAAAGCCTTATAGTCTAGATACAGTTGTAAAACATTTGAACTAAAAGTATGATTTAACTTTTAAAACAGAAAAGTGAAAAACAAAATATTAACTTTCTGATGTAAACACAACAATGATAACACTTTCTCATAAAAAGAAATGACAGGAAAATATATCAGTTTCAATATGCTCTGAAAGCAAGAGTCTTACAAACTTGTCTCTTTCTATAGAATCCAATGCATTCCAAATTCATTCTGATGCATTCCTCTGTTCTTCTATCTTGCTCCACGATGAGTAAGACAGTATTACACAGTGTATGTGCAAGTTTCTCCCAGATATTTCCTCCTCTAACATTCAACTTTGATTGGTATTTTAAACGTTTCTGTTTAACATACCTATTTTTTTGGTTAACGTGAGTACAGGATAAGGCTTACTGCCAAGGGAGATATTAGTGACTGGATGAACATGGATTTCCATAGAAATATTCTACAGATCCACCATTTTGCTTCTCATAACTTCAGAGTGGCCTACTAAAAAAAAAGAGAAAAAACTCATGATTAAATGCAGCATGAACTGAACTTGTGAGAAATGAAATAATCAGAAATTCAATACTGCACATTGATTGTTGCTTGATATTATCAATGATACTTGGCTGCAATAAATCTAAAATACAGTCTTACATCTGCACATACAAATCTAAAAAATAGTGAAGTTATAGTGGATATCTAAAGTCTGTACATATGTTGCTTATTAACTGTTGTTTGATATTACCAAAGATATCTGACCCTGATAAATGTAAGAGATGGTTCAAAATCAGCACACAGAAACCTAAAAAATGTGAACTTATAATGAATATCTAAAGTCTACACACACTCATTGAGATTTCAGGCTGAAATAAACAACAAAATTTAACCAAATAGTATTAAGAAAAAATAACTAAAAATATTTAGGTGAGCCAAAAAGAAATTTCACATTTCAAAAGTTTATTCTACAAAAACGCTACAAAATAAAATACATGTAATTACGACACAAGAAAGGGTATACAAAATAGATTTTTTGCACTATGTTTTAAAAATAACGTCTTCAAGGTGGTGGCCATCATTAGTGATACACTCTTCGAGACGATTTCTGAATGTTTGCATGACTCATTCAGCAATTTCAAAAGGAAAAAGGGGCGATTTCGTGGCAAACTACATCCTTGAGGGATTCAAGGTTTTGAGGTCAGTGTGTGTATACCTTCAACTTGAGACAGCCCCACAAGAAGAAATTGTGTGGAGTAAGATCAGGCAAATGTGAAGGCCATCACTGCATGGTGAGATCAGCTTCCCTAGAAACATCGCCCACAAAACTTGCATGGATCTTCACGCTGTATGAGCTGTTGCTCTATACTGTTGAAACCAGGCATCCACCAGATCCATTTCTTCCAGTGGGGGCCGCAAAAAGTTCTCTAGCATTTCAATGTAACGTTCTGAAGTGATGGTGACCGCTGCTTCCCCCTCCTCAAAAACGCAAGGGCCTACAATGCCAAATTCTGCAATGGAACACCAAACTATAACACGCTCACTGTGCAGGGGTCTCTGATGAAGTTCACAAGGGTTGGTTTCGGCCCAATAGTGAAGGTTTTGCTTATTTATGCAACTATTCAAATGGAAATGTGCCTCTTCACTGCACATGATTATGGCATCTCGAAGAACGTCTCTCCCAGGCTCTCTCAGCGAGTTCCTGCACTATTTTGCATGGACGGAAATTAAGGACCTCATGCAAAATCCTCCTCTTCCTGTGCCAGAAATGCCTATGGAAGAATCATGTTTGCGCGCTGATCGTCTAGGAGGCTGCAAAATTGATGCCCTTACTGCTTGGATGTTTTCAGGCGTTTGTACAGTCCAAGGACGGCCTGGAGATTTTCTGTTCAATGTAGTCTAAATTTAACCACCAACTAAATAACTGGTTTCCCATTTGGGATGTCATCATGAGGAGGAATGCTGAAGTGCATTCGGAAGACATGTTGTGTAGTGATAAAGGATTTGTTGTTTTTGAAGAATGCTTCGACAGTGAAAGCACCAGACCAAGGCATGCTGCCAACTGAAAACTACAAGGGATCGCCTGTCAAAGGACCCTCCACCCCCAACCCACTTGGCTTCCTCTACCGCGCACAATGACCATGAGAAATGTAGAACTTCATTTTAGCTCACACCTTGTACTTTAAATGCCTTGATTTCACAGGGGTAACAATGGTTTGTCATGTTGATTTATCTAAGGAGAATATTAGTAAATACTGTAAGTGCCAAATTAAAAAAGTTGAGTTTTCTTTAATGTATTTATTTTTCTCTAATTTAAATAAAATAGGTAGTATTTATCCATTGTGTTATGGTAAGTAAGTGATGTTCTTCTACATTGGGAAAAGAATCAGATTTATAGCTAGCCACAAGGTAAAGAAGATGAGAGGTAAACAGTGTTAGTAACAGGAAAATGTCAACCAGAAATAAAAGATCAAACTGGAAATCCTAACTGTCAAGTTAAATTGTGAGTAACTAACACACAGCAAGAATATACAGGAATATGCAGAAACATGAACACTGGAGGAATGAGATGAGGCAATGATAGCCCCATTGCCAAAAAACTAAACACAAAATTGCAGTATTCATGTTGAAAATAAAGACAAATGATGGCAGTATGATAATGTTAAAATCATAAAAATAAAAAATATCATTAATCAAAATGATATGCACTAAGTGCAGAATTGAAATCTACATGATCAAAAATCTCTCACAAGTCAATTGACCTGTATAATAAATTTTGGACAGTCGGAATCAAAAGGAATGTGTGTGAAATGTATTAATTTTAATTTGTGTTAAACCATGTTATAAACAGAATGAGAAACGGACGTGTTTGAATTTTTTTTGTACTTACTTTATGCTAAACACCTCAGAATAGCATTTTTCATAAATATACATCTTATCCACACTGTGTATAAATGTGTATTATGCTATTTATTTTAAAATGGAATTTTCTCCTGGGAAAAGCTAAATAAATAATTTTTGTGAAGAAATACAGTATTCACATAATATTATACTGCAAATTTCACAATGCAGGTTAAGGAAGGGACATCTTTATTATAAAAGAGAAGGCTTATCTGCAGTTAATTATGCAATGGAATGATGCTTTGTAAATGAAAGCACAAAAATCCTACAATAATTACAACTTTCAGTATGGGTTAATTTATATGTACTGTTTCTTTTTATATTTACAATATCAATACAATCAAACATGTTTTGTAACTGAATATTTCTAAACATATGGATATTAAATAAACATTTTATTCAAGAACGTGAATATCATTAATTTAACCACAATGGTGTAAAAATATTTTGGCTCAAAATGAATTAGAAATAGTACAGGAAAAGCTCATTGAATGTTTCCCTCTTCATCTGTTTTTTATTTCAAACACAAAAGAACCATATCACTTTTGCAAACAACAAGGTTTTCCTGTATGTCATAAAGACCTGATATAGATTACAGTGACTCTATTTTAATGTACAGAATATATTCCTATACTTTATTAAAACATCACCTGAATAAACAGCTAACAATGAAAATACACCCCAATAAGAAAATCCTTCTAATTCCATAATCTTTTCTTTTTTAAAAAACATACTGTCAGGATGGAGAATTATACCACAATTATCTAACTTTTACAAGTTCCATACATTTACATTGGCTGTTACAGATTCAAATCAAATGTATTTTTTTTATTAAATAATAGTAATAAATATAGCAGCTCACTGCTCAAAATAGTAACTGGTGGTACAGGGAATTGAACCGGCAACCTTTTGATTATGACTCAGCATCTCTTACAGCTGCATCACCCAAGCAGTTATGTCAGTGACTTACCCTAAGGCAACTTCTTTTTCTTCAGTTACATTCTTGAATAAAACAGCTCTTGTTTTGTTATACTTGTACCTTATGTGAAAGTGTTTATTTGATATTTGGACTTCAGTTTTCACACATTATGCACTTCATGTCTACATTTTGTCAATTATTACTAAAACATGAAAAACATTTCTGTTTTAGCGATGTGTTTACATAAATCTGCTATTCTTGATAAGTTTCAGAACAAATCACAGTACAGAAACTGCACTCAAAGTAGTAAATGACTTGCGGGTTAATGCAGACAGAGGCCATTTATCTGTTCTTATCCTCTTAGATCTGAGTGCCGCATTTGATACCATTGATCACAATATTCTCAGAAATCGTCTTAGTCAGTGGGTGGGCCTCTCTGGCAGTGTCTTAAATTGGTTTGAATCCTACCTGGCAGGTAGAAAATTCTTTGTTAGTTGTGGTAATTATACTTCAAAGACACATGATATTATATATGGTGTTCCACAAGGCTCTATCGTGGGTCCGCTGCTCTTTTCAATCTACATGCTTCTGTTAGGTCAGATTATCTCGGGGCATAACATGAGCTACCACAGCTATGCTGATGACACGCAACTGTATTTATCAATAGCACATGATGACCCCGACTCTTTTGTTTCACTAACACAATGTCTTACTTGTGTTTCTCAGTGGATGAGTAGTAATTTTCTCAAGCTAAATAAAGAAAAAACTGAAATTGTAGTGATTGGAATTAATGGATATAATGAGGTTTTTAAAAATAAACTTGATGCATTAGGATTAAAAGTCAAGATGGAGGTAAAGAATCTAGGGGTAACTGTTGACTGTGACCTGAATTTTATATTGCATATTAATCAGATCACTAGGACAGCATTTTTTCACTTAAGAAATATAGCAAAAGTTAGACTTCTTATATCATTGAAAGATGTTGAGAAATTAGTTCAAGCTTTTGTTTTAAGTCGACTAGATTACTGTAAGGCACTTCTCTCAGGACTACCCAAAAAAGACATAATTCGACTGCAACTAGTGCAGAATGCAGCTGCTAGAATCCTAACTAGGAAAAGAAAATCCAAGCACATCTCTCCAGTTTTGATGTCACTACACTGGTTACCTGTGTCTGTCAGAATTTACTTTAAAATACTGCTATTGTTTACAAAGCCTTAAATATTCTCGCTCCATCTTATATATAGAGTGTCTGACATCTTATATTCCAAATCATAACCTTAGATCTTCAAATGAGTGTCTGCTTAGAATTCCAAGAGCTAAACTTAAAAGAAGTGGTGAGGCGGCCTTTTGCTGTTATGCACCTAAAATCTGGAATAACCTGCCAATAGGAATTCGCCAGGCTGATACGGTGTAGCACTTTAAAAAACTGCTAAAAACACATCACTTTAACATGGCTTTCTCATAACTTTATTTTAATTTAATCCTGATACTCTGCATATTCAATTAATTATCATTACTATTCATGGTGGCTCCAAAATCTGTACTAACCACTACTTTCTCTTCTGTTCTTTTTCCGGTTTTCTGTGGTGGCGACCTACGCCGCCACCACCACCTAATCAAAGCACCCTTGATGGATTGATGGATTAAAGGCCAGAAGCCCATGTGACCGTCATCACCAAGTGCTTCCATAACCCTGAATACAATGAGGACTGATGATTTATGTTAGGTAGAATGCCTAGAGGGGGCTAGGCGGTCTCATGGCCTGGAACCCCTGCAGATTTTATTTTTTCTCCAGCCGTCTGGAGTTTTTTTTTTTGTTTTTTCTGTCCTCCCTGGCCATCGGACCTTACTTTTATTCTATGTTAATTAGTGTTCTCTGATTTTTAATTTCTGTGTTTTTAATTCTTACTTTTCTCTTTTTTCTCTTTCTTCATCACGTAAAGCACTTTGAGCTACATTATTTGTATGAAAATGTGCTATACAAATAAATGTTGTTGTTGTTGTAAATCGTTGTAGACATGGAACACCCATGAAATGCATGTATTCCAAATTGTACCCTCTGCAATTCTAGGCAACTCACTCCCAGATAAACCACTTGACCACTGAGAATCTTCTTTGCGAACTGAGCTGCAGTGGGGTTGGTGGAAGGATGTGATAGCAGGCTGCTTGTGCTGATCAACACATTTACACAACACAAAAGATGCTGATGGAGAGGTGCGAAGGGATTTAAGTTGGGCCAGGAATACGAGCTTTTCTGTAAAAACATTGTAAGTGAGCTGCAATCACAATGTGCCATCTCTAGCATTCTCCTATCCTCACATAAAACTAATGCAGGCTATTAACATTGCATACTGTGAGTTTTGCTTCTACTTCAGACAAATGGCAAACTTCATACAGAATTACATCATGCGTTAAAAGAAAGTACAAACATTGTTGTTGATGAGCAGTTGTTGAAATGCTGATGCCTTTTCATGGAGTGACAGTCAAATGAACCTAACAAGTCTGGAATAAAATTTTTGCTGCTGATGTAATTAACAAATATGTCTACAGATATTGTTGCATATTTGCAGAAAGATCACACTTGATTGCCAAAGAAACACAGTGACAGTTAATGTGATCTGGGAGCCTTTCACAAACAGCTGACAATATTTTCTCATCACCTTCAACAATGCTTGAAGTGGGCAATTCCCTTTCTGTGCTTAAAGAGTAGTGGTACTCAAATGCACATGTAATGGTGCTTACTGGGACTAGACATAAGGAATGTTCCACTTTCAAAACCAGTCTAATGTCCAAATGGAGACCCCGCCACTCCCTGAAATATTTTATGTATACAGATGGGCACACTAGGATCTTATCCTTGTTACATATGAAGGAGGATGATGAAGAAGCAAACACAACAGTAAATACCAATAGTTATTCAATTCAACTTCAAGCTATGACTTTGCAAGGTGAAGAAGTTTCTTGCCTAAAAAAACAGTGACTGCTCTGAACCAAACTGTAAACAAAATGAGACAGGAACTGCCAGCCCATTGTGAAAAGAAACACAAGATGGTCAAAGAGACAGACCTCAAAAAAGTGCTGACGCAGTACAGAACAAGCAAGCAGCAAAATAAAAGTGAATATAGTGCACCCATTTTGGTGTGCAAGATGCTCAGACTGCAAAAATGATAGCGGACTGCTGTTGTGGACTATATTATACTAAGTTCATCACACTGTGGGTCAGGTACCTACATAATGTGTTAAATATATAAGCAAAGGTGTAATGTTATTAACTATTTACAGTATATAGAAAAATATCTTTTTGACTGAATATATAATGAATATATGATATAATATATGAATATAATAGTTTAATTAAATACTGCAGTGGTTTTATGCCCAACTGGAAAAAGCAGTTTGTGTAACAACATCCTTTTGGTGATTACAGATCACAATGTCCTGTCTAATCTCATCTGTCATTTGTCACGCCTACCGCAGACCTCACCACTGTCAAACTTCCCTCGTATATATATCCTGTACAACTCATTCTGGCCTTCTCTATACTTCTCCATCAACATCCTCAGAGCAAACATCACATCTGTAGTGCTCTTTCTTGGCATGAAACCATACTGTTGCTCACTAATCATCACCTCACTTCTTAACCTAGCTTCCACTACTCTTTCCCATAACTTCATGCTGTGGCTCATCAATTTTATCCCCCAGTAGTTACTAAAGTCCTGCACATCCCCCTTATTCTTAAATATCGGTGCCAGTACACTTCTTCTCCACTCCTCAAGCTTCCTCTCACTTTCCAAGATTTCATTAAACAATCTGGTTAAAAACTCCACTGCCATCTCTCCTAAACACCTCCATGCTTCCACAGGAAATACCACTCTGTTCCAAGGGATGGCTCTGTCAGCTAATACCTCTCCTCTCATTCAACATAGTCATATGTAACTATCACATTAACTCTCTCCTTGACTGTCTTACCTGACAGGTCCGGAGGCAATCCTGGAAAAACATGGACACCCAGACTGAGACCTTGGAGCGCGACCAGATGGCTAAGCAAGATGAAAATAAGCACTGCCCGATGATTGCCGACAAGCCCAGACAGGCCATGACCAATGACTTGAGCCCAGCTGTCACAACAGAGAACTCTTTGAAACCAAGGGCAAATAACCACCTCCTGTGTGCTGTTTCAGATGTGGGTCACATAATTCCCAACTGTCCCTGCCACAGCAAGCCGATGGGCTGCACTTGGGCCCAGGAAGGAAAGTAATGTGGTTTGACTTCTGCTAACCCTGCCTGACTTGTGTACAGGTGAGGTACTGACTAATGGAACTAAAGTGACAGCTCTCTTTGATTCCAGGAGTAACTATTCTATTGTTGCTAGTCATTATGTGCTCCCACTGCGTGTGTGATGTCTTTTTCAGGAGTAGCTGTGATGCAAAATCCCCCTTACCCGGTCATTCTGGTGCAGGACTGGTATAAAAGAAACAGCATTGTTGCACAAAACTAACATGGAAAAACAAAGCACCTGGTTATGAACAGGGAAAATCCACTCCATGTTGTATCCACATCGAGTTCTACCCCAGATCGTGAGGGAGATGAAACAGCAACCCAATATGAGGTAAATGACATTGTGGAACCACATATCAAGGTGTGATGGTCTGTGACCACTGCGAGGTCAGGTCTGATTTCCAATGCTTTTAAAAGGAAACAATGGAATGATGACTGCTGAAATTTGCTAAGAATGCAGTCATTCTCATAGACAGGTAATGCATGGCATATCATATGCCACAGGGTCCTTATTTTGTAATAAATAATGAAAAAATGAAAACTTGACTGCTTTGCACATGCCCACCTCCTCAGAACCCACATTGGGTCCAACAAAACCCTAGTGAGCATTAAGCTAGTTTCTATTGGTCCAGGGTCTGGACTGCCACTTCTACCTCAAACATCTGTCACGCACGAGCATATCGGGAGCAGCTGAAGGACCCGACGCGCACCGCGATAAGAACCACCAGGGGACGAAGGCAGCGTAACTAACCTCTCTCTCCCTTTTTCCAACATAACAATTCCAAGAGCTATTCTTCACAGTTCCTTTGGTTCCCCAATGAACAGAAAACTAACTGGACTTTATTATAGCTTTTCAAAACATATTTATGAACATTGAGAAAATTGTGTGAAAATAAACCAAAAAAAACGAGATCTACATTGACTGAATATTGGCTAAGCAGAGGCTACCAAACTAGGCCTTAGGAAAGAGCCTATTAAGGGAAGCTTTCACCCTTCAAACACAACTAATTGTCAAAATCCTTTTTCTACAGAAATTGAAGTTGCTAACCAATTTTTGGAAAAAGAGATATCAATGAAGAAACTTTTTTCCTATTATATTGCTTTCTAACTTTGGAGATAAACAGCATTTCAAATACATGGAACTCCTTTCTAATGCTGAGAAATTTGTCCATGCTTTTATCACATACTACATCAATTACTGCAACTCTCTACTGGCAGGTGCAGCTTCTAATCTTATCACAGCTCCAGTTGATTTAACAAGGACCAGCAACAGCATAACGCCCATTTTGCTTCGTGTCCACTGGCTCCCTGTGTCTTACATAATCGAATATAAAATTCTATTATTAACCTATGAAATTTTAAATGGCCTTGCACTAGACTGCATCAGTGACCTTCTCCATCACTATGCTCCTGTTCGCCCACTAACCTGCACTTTATGGGTGGCAGGGCCTTTTAATTAGATCAGGTGACTCCATTCAGTCAGTAAGTCAGTCTCCAACCCGCTATATCCTAGCACAGGGTCATGGAGGTCTTCTGGAGCCAATCCCAGCCAACACAGGGCGTAAGGCAGAAACAAATCCCGAGCAGGGCACCAGCCTACTGTAGGACACACACACACCCCAAGCACACACTAGGGACAATTTAGGATCACCAATGCACCTAACCTGCGTGTCTTTGACTGTGGGAGGATACCGGAGCACCCGGAGGACTCATTCTGACTTCAAAGGGAAAATGACAAACTGCCATAAACATGTGACATTTTCCATTTCAGAACACAACAAGTTGGACATGCTTTATGCAAATAATGGCTTTAAATGTAAATCTGTAGCATACATGGGTAGATCTGTCCACTTGAAAGCCTGTTACTATATTAGATAGCAACAAAACTCTTGTCATTAGCCAAGTCAACAGAGAAGGTTCCTGTATGTCTTTGGTATGATATTTATAGTTTTCTTGTACTTCTATAAGTCTTAATTTATCCTTGGGACAAATGAGTATTATTAATCTCTATACCTATCTCCCTGTCTGTCTGACCAATATAGCACTGATAAAACTCTCCTACGCAGTATGTGTGAAATGTTTCTTAATACTAACTAGGGGGCTCCTACCCCTGCTCGCTTCGCTTGCCCACCCCCGGATTTGGTTTACGGGATATACAATTTAAAGACACTGTTATTTTCATGGGAATTGTTACATATGCATTATTTTCACTTTAAAACTTTTATAAATACAATATTTGGAATTAACTTTTCTTCATGATCGCATTGAATTTTGATTCCATGTTTGGACTTACATTGTGACAAACGCAACGTATATCTGCCTGTAAGTGGATATCGTTTCCTTCTCTTCAATAAATAAAACAACTTTCTCGAATGTTTGTCCATGCTCTTTCTTCTCCACTTTGTCGTTGACTTGTCATCTAGTACGTATAAAATTATTGTCCTGATAAAATTTATAACAGCTGAAAGCACAGGAAGTGTGTCTTGACAAAAGCATTCACACGACTGAGGTTAGATGACCGTGGTCTTGTTTGGAAATAGATGTAAGTAGGACGTGACTCATGTTAAAAGTCTACGTCTCACGGGACTTCATACTGCAACAACGTTTTTGGAATCTTTTGCTTCCTGCTGGCAACACAAATTAGATGATCTACAAGTCTCCGACTTAAAGTTTAAATCCAAACATTATATTCAATCTCTTTTCGCTGTTCCGTTATTTCACCGAGTAATAATTTCAGTTTGTTTGCGCTAATGTGATCTTTCCTATCCTTTTTTTGAGAGTTTGGAATTTTCATACTTCCATTATCTCTAACCTGCTCTGCATTTGTACCGTGGCAACATTTTTTAATTCTTTACGAATTCTACTTTGTCATGTATTTCTGGTCCCGGGCATGGTTAAATCTCTTTCTTGTGTAACGTATAACGCTGCTCGTGTTGTGAAGGGGGATGCTGAACGTACGCTAAGGGGATGTGGTCGCATCAGCTGCAGTCTTGCTGCTTCTGGCGAGCTGCGTGTTCTGCTTGTTGCGCTGTGTGTCGATCATTTAAAAGCCTCTACAGCAGCTGTCTTTTTGTCTCACTGCCTTGTCTCGCATGATGTCAAAGTATCTTCCAAGAAGATCACATCTCGTCTTCCTTGTAAGATTTTTTTTTTATAATACAGAGATGTTGTGCTATCGAAGGTAATCATTGTTACCTCTATAATGTATTCACATCTCCAGATCAACAGCTTCATGACATGTATGAAGAGTTAGGCTGAATTGACTTGGAAGTGTCCTCCCTTGAACATGTTCTTGTCTCGTTTGTCAGAGGAGGAATTTTTTCTCCAGTGTTTTATGATAAAAATAAAGAGCGCATATTAAAGATTGAATTACAGCCATGAACAAATTCATTCAGGCCTAACTGTTTTTCTTTGGAGGATTTTCCACATAATTCCATACAAAGTGAAACTGCTTCTTGCAAATATTTCATAATATATATGGGTGCAGGATAAGAGAGTTTTAACAAATGGCAAAACAGAAATTAAAAAATAATAATAAGTAAAAAATCTTTACAGACTTATGAACAATTCAGCCAAGGTTTTCTCTTTCAAAAACACTTCTGTATTGCACTTGTGAACTTAAAAACCGAAGACTACGAAAAAAATTATTAAATATTTAATTCTTCTAAAAGTCAGTAATATATCAACATTATTCACAAGAACATCAATAGGACAATTTTTTGTATTAAGTCAGTTAACTATTAAATTTCAACTAATTTAAAAAGCTTAGAGTTAGAGTTAGATAAATTTACAAATTAACTTGAGCATGCATTAATATCAGATTGTTTACACATTATACACTGACTAACAAAATAACAATTATTTCATGATAAGGAACTGTATAACCTTTATGTTTTCAAGTAATTAAACATCTGACCCAAAACACACAAATCTTTTGTGTTTATTTGTAATTATTTGTACGTTTTGGTTTTCACTCT
Organism: Polypterus senegalus; assembly: GCF_016835505.1. Taxonomy (NCBI): domain Eukaryota; kingdom Metazoa; phylum Chordata; class Cladistia; order Polypteriformes; family Polypteridae; genus Polypterus; species Polypterus senegalus. The sequence continues at coordinate 94,036,315 of NC_053163.1, read as the reverse complement.
TTTACACTTATTCTTTCTTATGAATCAAAAATTATATTATAGTACTTGAAAAGCAAGCAATTTTAAACTTAAATTAATTTTAATGAAATGACCAGAGAGACAGAGTTCATGCACCATGGCATTTAGTAAATAAATTATTACATTTTACTTAAAAAAAAAACAATATTTAGCAGTATGATCTAATAAATAATTCTTCCTATTTAAAATTTTTATTGTGATACTTTCTACAGCATTCTTCCAATAAAAGAATATAGTAAATATAACAATTTTATTATAAATATGTAAAAGAAACTTACTGTTCTATTGGCAATGGTTACATCTGTGAAACAAACATGTTGCTATTCAGTTCATCTACAGATAACTGGGAAATCTACAGTGAAAAAGACTGTATATTAAAATAGTTCGCTCTAATATATTTTATTCAGAAAAATAGGGTAATTAGTAACATTATGTTTACATAGGTAAAATGAACATTCAAAAGACATTTTTAAAAAATTAATATGAACATGAAACTGGTGTCTCAGTTCCATGGTCATAAGCCAATTTTCACATGAAAACAGCATCATTATCCTAAATATATCTAAAAAAACATTAAAGCTCCTCAAGTTTTAGGAAGAGTAAAACAGCAATCACATGAACCACTGAAGTGCTGAAGATGTGCTAAAAATTGAACAAAAAGAATCTTACTGAAGGATTTTCTTAGCATGTACTGTAATATTTGTATCTTTGATGTAACAACATCACAGTTTAAATAAAAAGTCAACATACACAGCAATGGCAAATCCCAACAAAAGCAGCAAGATATCCATATATACAAAACAAACTAATCCCTTTTAAAATATGCTTAAATAAAAAAGCTAAAAATCCAATAAAATTGCAACTTCTGATCTATATCACATAAATTATACTTATCAAACAAATGTTCTAAAGATATTTAAAAAAATAATTTTTTTTGTATAAAGATGTGTTTGCTGTTTTTACTCCCAAGAGCAGATTTAAAAAATACTAAATGCCCAGATTTAGAGATGTAAGACAATAACAACTTTATTTGAAAGGGCAAACCTGGTTGGCAGCAGCAGTTTCAGCAAAAGGGACACTCGTGACAGGAGTAGTTGCTGAAGTAACAGTGGCTGGCGTAGCACCGTGCATCATGGGTACTTCAGTAGGGAACCATGGGAGCAAAGACAGGAGGGTGAAGAATTTTGGCAACCATGGCAACATGAAGGGAAAGGTGTGGCAGGAATCACAGCAACATGCCATTTACACCATAATGGCAGTTATGCACGCATGCATCATAACAGTAACAAAACAAATTTGGGTAGGGAGAAAGGATTAAAATAAAATATTGAAAAAGGGAAAAAAGAGAAAAAAAGGGGAAATCTGATTACAATCATAATAAAATATGGAAAACACTCTGTACATTAATAAGACAAATGAGGCACCAGAAAATGTACTTGCCACTAATGATATTGACAATATTTGGGGAAAAAGGCTGCACTTTACTTTTACAGCACAAAGACAAAGTAAATAAAACTATCATCCCTGTTAGTTGATGAGAGTTTTATAAGGAAAAAAAGCTTTTAGTAAACAAAATGCTAGGCACAGATAATTTATTTAATTCATATTAAAAATTCAGACTAGTAGGAAAAGCAGATCAGGGTATCCCTAATAAGTAAGCAAGATATTAACATCAATATTACAACAATATTATTATATCTTTTCTATTTTAAGTGCAATTTCAATGAAAGATTATCAAACCTCTGCCCACACTGATTTCAAAGATCCTATTCACATTCTGTAACTGTGAGCTAACCATGTGCCAGAATGAAATAAAGCATTTTTATGCTTCATTTCATTTTCACAGTTATTCAACATTTCTGTAAGTTAACAATTATGCATACTGTCAGTGCACATAAAAATGAAAAGAAGTCCATAACTGCACAATAACCACAAAGATGCAATATGAAAAATATATAACACCTTATTTTATTTTTACAGAAGGCTGTGCACAAGAGATGATGTCATAATGTACTATTTAAAGGGCTACACATATACACAATCTGACAGTGGAAGCTTTTTAAATTATTTATCCTAAAAATAACTGACTTCATTTAAATAATATTTTTCAGGCAGTAGGATCTTAAAAAAGATTTACTGTAGTTTCTTAATTTCAGCAAAAGCTGAAATTTCATTAAGGGTGCATAGTATCACTGTTTTGGACATGATAAGAAACCACATTAAAAATTTCGCTTAAAATTTTGTTGACACCTTACTTAGATTAGGTACAATCTATAAAGTGTCTATTAGTTACATGCTATTATGTAGTAGGACAAAAAAGGCTTCTTTTGATCTTAATTACAATAATCAGTAAACTGGTTATTCATCTTTACTAAAAAAAACAAATAATATTGCTCTGAAAAATACATTAGAACAAAAATATCTATATAATACACCAACCAGCCTGAAAGACATCAGTAATTTATCAAAAATTCTGCATCAGAATATTTGGCCTTGTCTCGTACTACTCTTGCTTATCAAAAATTTGATTTAAGAAAAGAATGTACAAAATTAACATTAATATAAAATGCATTGATAAAATGTGTATTATTCAGGTACAGTATAACCTGTGCTCAAAAAGTAACCCTGTTGGTACTGTGCATGCATTAATTAATTAATCTTTTAACATGATTATTTGAATTTAGGGATACAGGGTTCTGAAGCTTATCCTGTCAGCTATCAATGCAAGGCACAAACCAGTACTGTTGTGACAGCTATTCTATGACACACACAACACTGTCTGCAAGTGTAATGTGTCCTTACTAAAGAAAAAACAACCCAGCTCTTAGCATAGCAGTGATGAGAATCAATTTACTGCAGGGCTAATATGGCTGTATCCATTTTCTGAATATGCAAGAAAGGTGTAAACTCAAAGATCTTTTAAAACAAAAGTACTTCAAAATAATTTTCAATTTCATTTTTCAACCTACCTAAATAAGTAAAAAAATGACTGATATAACTAAAAACTAAACAACTGCTGTAATGAACTGGTGAGCACTTTTTCCATGGATTTTTGGTAACTTGTAAATCTATAGATGTTATTAGCATTTTGGTGATGATACTTGCAAAAACAAATCTAACTGAAATACACTAAATCAATAAAGATTTATATACAATTATAAATTATAGTTTTCAAAACTAAAGCTTAAATAAAGGAATATAATATGTTTCAAGTAGAAAAATGTATACAATACTTAATATGACACTAAAAAGTTCACATTATGGAAAAACATACCAAAACTATTTAAATGAAGGTATTACAAATTTAAACACGACACCTAGTATACACTAGGACTGTATTCCATAAATAGAACAGATTATAGAAGTAGCTAAATTTGCTTTATCACTAATTTGATTAAAATTATATAAATCCCTAACTATGATTTTAACAGCACCTACTTCAGAAATCTGTGGTTACTTCTTATATATTTGTGTGAATAAATGGCACCTTCTTCAAATTACTGTACTGCAAGAAATGATGTTCATGCAAGTCTTATCTAGGCTACCTTTGAGTGTCTCCAAACACTAAAAAAACTAGATGGCAGAGGATGAGCTTTAAAAAGTAATAAAAATACTGGTGAACAGTGTAATTTCCATTAATGAAGACAAAAATGACACATGTTGTTAATGAGAAAAAATATTTTTGTTAACTAAACTAAAATTAAAAAGATAAAATGTGTGAAAACTAGAACTAAAAAGAAACAAGAAAATAAAACTAGCTTTTTTAATCTTAATTTTGATTTCACCACACTAGGCCTTGTGCATAATGTACATGTGAGTATTCAGTTGCCAGTAGATGTATTAAATATCATTTAAAACCACACAGTTGTAACATTAGCATTGATTTGTGTGCATGTGCAAGTACCTCTCACTGCTGGTATCTAAATCTGTTGATTTCACTGGCCATTTCATTCATCTGTCAGTTTTCTCATGTAGAACCGGAGTGAATACTTGTCAATTTCAATCATTCAGGCTGTAGATTTAATTGTCCATAACTGCTCCATTGAAAGCGTATGGCGGGGAGCTTTCACCAAATTTCAATGAAAAGGTGCTTGAATTAAACATGCCACAAATTACAATAAAATACACAGCTGAGTAGTTTGAAAATTAAACCATAGAGGACTTGTCAATAGCCACCACCACACTTCAAATTCTCTCAGTATTTAGTCCGGAAAAAATGTTATCTGTATACGCCAAAGATGGTAGGAATTTCAGCAGTTTCACCCTTACTTTGCACAGGTATCACTTGTTTGTTAAGGTGCCTTTGCAGTGTAGCGTACCATGCAATCAATGTTACCAAACAAACCAATGTTACACATATGCATATATGCACATATTTAGTTTTATTCAGTTTATTAGTACTGATATTTCAGCGTGGGTGATGTGCTGTCGCAGAGTACGTTCCTGCCAAACTATCATGATGAACTTCTGTATTTTAAATGCTTCATCGATAGAAAATGGACAGACTGCAATAATCTTAAAATATTTAGGGTTACGTCAGGAAGAGCATCCAGTGTAAAATTTTGCCAAATCAATACGCGGACAACAATTTTGGATGATCCGCTGTGGCAACCCATAACGGGAGCAGCCAAAAGAAGAAGAAGAAGATTTACAATTACACAGTATTGCAAAGTTCTTAACAGTGGATTGTGATGTACTTTGCTTGGGAGATAATCAGCACTGTTAATTCTGAAGTAAATCATCACACTCAGGATGTATTGTACTAGAGTAGTGTACCAAATCTGCTGTATATTGAAATAAACTTCTGTCATCTTCACTTTTATTCCTATTTTATTCCTTTGACTTATTTGTGAAACACTTTGTAAATGGGAAAGGCACTACATAAATACATTTATTATTATCTATTATAAAAAAAAATCTTGGCAAGAAACACTAGGGCAACGAGATGTGATCTTCACGTTAAGATCATGGAAGACACTTAAAAGACCCGCAAGAAGAAAAGAATGGCCACATAGCGTCTCGCAGGGACCTTAAATTGGCCATCTCGCGGGGGGGACCTTAAACATGAGACATTGAGCCAACAGATTGACCCAGGACTGTCTCATGATGACGAAGAACATGAGATTCTTGCAAGACATGTCCTACTTACAATCAATATCAAATAAGACAACGGGCAGCAAAACATTCAGTCGTGTGAAGAATTTGAGTACACACGGATCCTGGGTCTCAGCACATATAAAGCGTATAAGAACAATACGTTATAAATGAAACGTCGACGACTAAGTGAAGAAGAAAGCGGCGTGGAGAAAAGACACTCAAAAGCTTTGGAGAGAAAAAAGAGAAATAAAGAAAAAATAATCTAGGTGCAAATTCAGAAAATAAGGAAAGTAATTATCAGCCCGTAACAAGTAGAATTGAAACAAAGCACGTCCAATCAGGCTCAGAATTAAAAGACAGAGTAAAAGACAAAGTAGAACTTCATAAAGACGTTCACAAATGTTGGCGCTATATACATGTGGAGAAAGTTAAAGAATATGAATGTAGGAAAATTAGAAAGTATAAAAAAAGAAAGTAAAAATCGCAGTAGCGCAAACAAATGTAAATGATTACTCGAAAAAGGGGAAATAATCACCATGGACCAGGTGTCACTGAAAAAAAAGCAGGACAAAGCAAGGTCAGAAATAAAAGACAAGAGCAGAAAACAAAGTAAAATGTAATAAAGAGGTTAAAAAACAAGGGAGCCAAACACATGCAGAGCAGGTTAGAGATAATTAAACCTGGAATTCAAAAGACTCAAAACAAACTTATGCGCGAAACACATGCAGGGCAAGATACAGAATATGAAAGCAGAAAAAAACGACAGTGTCAAAAAAATTATGTAAACATCGCATTAGTGCAAACAAAGAGAAATTATTACTCGGAGAAATAACGAAAAGGCGAATAGAGATCGAATATATGGACACAGGTGATATGTCAGAAGTATGTAAATATTGTAAGGCTTTGAAGTTTAAGTCAGAGAATTTCAAAAACGTGGTTTACCTCACATGCATTTATTGGTTACTTTACAAAATAAATTATTAACTGCTGATGATATAGATCGCTTTGACTGTGCTGAAATTCCAAACAGAGAAACCTATCCTGAATTATGGTACAAAGTCATTAAACACATGTCTCACTCACTTCATTTAAAAGATTCAGTATATTGTTTTTACAGAAGTTTCTGAAATAAAAGTGAAACTAATGAAATAGCAACAATTCAAAGAAAAAAAAAATCTTAAAAGTGTGCATCTGGAAAACCAAAGGCCAAAGGCCAAACGAGCGAAGCGAGCAAAAGCCACCAGTTATTATTACTCAGTGACATGAGCTTAGGTTTGATTGTTAAATTAGGATAGATTTCCCAAAACAATCAATCTTAGTAAATAATGAAAACGATAACGACTTATATAGGTAAAGAATGAGTGAGCTTTACGAGTGTTCCTGAAATACCACGTCATTCAAAATTTAACAGTAGAATTATAAATATTGTTTCTGCCTTGCACCTGATGCTTGCTGGGGTAGGTTTTATCTGTCCCTCAACCCGGCTCAGGAAAAGTGGGTCCAGCAAATGGAAGTATGATACGGAAATGCATTCTTATAATATGTGTGCAAGATATAAGTCAATATGTTTGAACATTTTTGCCTCCAAAACTGATTTATTCATTAAGGTCAGGCTTTCTTTGACATTTGTTGTAGTGCTTTAATTGACTCAGTTATAAGTCGCTTGAGATAAACCACTGTATTCTTTTTAATCAATAAATGATTCAATAAATGGATGTTTCACTCCATCCATGTACGGAGACAACCTAACTTGCCTACTGTACTAAAATTTCATCCTGAACTGCAAATTGCTAAACTGCTAGATTGGGTCCAATAAACCACTGTGACTCCAGCAGGAATGCATTACTCTGGACTAGTACTTAACATCCACCTTTCAGGTATACAGAACCATTAACAGTAATCCCTCCTCGATCGCGGGGGTTGCGTTCCAGAACCCCCCGCGATAGATGAAAATCTGCGAAGTAGAAACCATATGTTTGTATGGTTATTTTTATATATTTTAAGCCCTTATAAACTCTCCCACACTGTTAACATTATTAGAGCCCCCTAGACATGAAATAACACCCATTAGTCAAAAGTTTAAACTGTGCTCCATGACAAGACAAAGATGACATTTCTTCTCACAATTAAAAGAATGCAAACATATCTTCCTCTTCAAAGAAGTAAACGTCAGGGGCAGAGAATGTCAGAGAGAGAGCGAGAGAGAGCACGAGAGTAAAGCAAACAATCAAAAAATCAATACGTGCTTTTGTGCTTTTAAGTATGCCGAAGCATAAAGCGGCACTTTGTAGAGGAGCGTCCGTATCCTCTAGGCAAACAGCCTCTGTGCAAACAGCCCCTCTGCTGACACCCCCTCCGTCAAGCAGAGAGAGTGAGAGAGACAGAAAAAAGCAAACAATCAAGCACCCCGCGTGAAGCACATCGTATATCATTGAGGAGTTTTATTTAATATGTAATACACGCTCTGATTGGGTAGCTTCTAAGCCATTCGCCAATAGCATCCCTTGTATGAAATCAACAGGGCAAACAAAGTGAGGAAGCATGTACCATAAATTAAAAGACATACTGTCCGCAGAAATCCGTGAACCAGCGAAAAATCTGTGATATATATTTAGATATGCTTACATTTAAAATCCATGATGGGGTGAAGCCGCGAAAGTCGAAGCGCGATATAGCGAGGGATCACTGTATTTTGATTTTTTTTTTTTTTTACATTCTTGCTTTGAAAAAATTTAAGTTTATAATTTTTCTAAATAGTATACATTTAGCTAAATCTTGGAACGGAGTGGAATTAAAAAATATATCTTTACAAAAAAAAAACTATTTGTATACCTTACAGTACATTACTGCATTACTCACAGGGCTGAGTGGACAAAGACAAAAAAAATCATACATTGGTAAAATAGTTAAAACTCATATTGATGTTATAGTTTAGAATCTCAGTACCTCAAGATTATTTAGCCTGCAGTACCTACAAATATGTATTCTTCAAATTATAAGGTAATTAGGGTATAGATTATCATCGCAAAGTCTAGACTGGCCTATGGCCATTAAAAATGTATGTTCAGCTAGGTAAATGTTACAAAATTATTCATAGCTGCCTATTAAAATTAGGATTTTGTAAAAATCAAAAATTAGTCAGAACTTAAAGGAGTAATAGAGAAGAGTAACATAATCATACTTTCAAATTCTTATGATTTCTTATGTAGTACCCTGCTACTCATAAAACAGATGCTATTGTAAATATATGTTTGTTGAATATTATGCAAAATATTTATAGTTTCAAAATTATTGTTGTATTAAGTAATGGTTGTATTAATGTACTAGCAAAATACCCACGCTTCGCAGCGGTGAACTACTGCCTTAAAATTTTTATTAAGAAGAAAATTAAACCTTTTTAAACTGAGGGAAAATATACCAATAATAATTTGTTAAGGATCTCTTTGTATACCACATTGTGATTTCGGCCCTCCGGTTGTAATATGACCAAGCTGTGCGCTGAGCTTACTCTTGAGCATGCAACGTACAGTTGGCCATGTGAACAGTAATCTTGTTTCAAATCTCACAGCTTGGATTGCTGCTATCATAATCGGTTTGAGTTTCATGGTTTATTTCAATTACAACAGTATTTGTAGGACTTGTGTTGAAGAGACATTCGGCATCTGTCAAGCGTTGCAAGTATACAACCGGTTTCATCAATAACTTCACATCCAGCTTTTGAGAGTTTAAACATTCATAAACATCAAAGTGTCCACTACTCAAATCGTCACCTGTGAATCTAAGATGTTTAAGATGCATTGGCGGTTGTCGAAAGGTGTAAAATATTTGCCCATTTCGGTACACTTGAAAGTGACAACCGAACAATTCAGCGGCAGCCATCAACTCACATGCAGAACCATAGGTGAAGGGCTTAAGCATTTCACTCTGCTAGTGCTCCTGTGTAGTATAATTATCTCCTGTACCATCATCAGTCCACACCTTGAACCTGTCCCAGTCATTCAATACATAAGACACAATGTTCCTCCGGATATCAAGAGTGAGCCTGATATGGCCGTGCAATATGTAACACAGAGAATGGAAAAGGCAGGCACCATCTCTAGGCATTTGCCTGTAAGAGACAGTTCTTTGATCAATGGTGATCACCTCGATAGACATGTTAATGGGGTTACGGTTGGAATGATAAAGGAAATGGGTACCTGAACAATGTAAAGTAAGTCTAAAATACCTACACAATAACTATAATCATAATAAATGAACAATAAAACAGCGGAGAAGCCGTGGATTAAATAAAAAGGCTGTAGTTATCAGCAGGGAGACGTGAATCCTGTGGCGAAGCAAGGAAGGGAATGTAGAGACTGGAGCGATGGATGGCCTTATATATAGCTGCAGGCTATGGACGTATATATGTATGTAAGTTGGATTCAGTTAGCGTTGGGAAACCGCATATCAAATTTCTTGAAGATGGGCCCATAAGTAACAAAGACCGTTGAAAAGTTCAATATGGCGGCCGACAGTGGCGTCATACCACCGAAATAAGTACCAAATTTCAGCCCTCTACCTACACGGGAAGTTGGAGAATTAGTGACATTGGAAAGTTCAATATGGCGGCTGACAGTGGCGTCATACCACCGAAATAAGTACGTACATCGGTACTTTTGTAAGTAAGCTTTAAGGAATGAGCATGCCAAATTTCTGCCTTCTACCTACACAGGAAGTTGGAGAATTAGTGACATTGGAAACTTCAATATGGCAGCCGACAGTGGCATCATACCACTGAAATAAGTACGTACACCAGTTTTGGTTAGCGCAGGTAAGCCACCTACCAAATTTCGTGAAGATGGGGCCATAAATAAGAAAGTTCAACATGGCGAACGTTGTCAACCGTTATGACTGTTACACGTAGAATTTCAAAATGAAACCTGCTTAACTTTTGGAAGTAAGCTGTAAGGAATGAGCCTGCCAAATTTCAGCCTTCTACCTACACGGGAGTTGGAGAATTAGTGACGTTGGAAAGTTCAATATGGCGGCTGACAGTGGCGTCATACCACCGAAATAAGTACGTACATTGGTTTCGTTTAGCGCAGGGAAGCTGCCTACCAAATTTCGTGAAGATGGGGCCATAAATAAGAAAGTTCAACATGGCGGACGTTGTCGACCGTTATCGACCATTATGACCGTTACGTGTAGAATTTCGAAATGAAACCTGCTTAACTTTTGTAAGTAAGCTGTAAGGAATAAGCCTGCCAAATTTCAGCCTTCTATCTACACGGGAAGTTAGAGAATTAGTGGTGAGTGAGTGAGTGAGTGAGGGCTTTGCCTTTTATCAGTATAGATAATATGACAAAATATCACAGTTTTATAATTTAACAAGAGACATATGTTTATTTTCTAAAATCTACACAAAAACACAATGCAAGCAGTCATAAAATATAAAAAGCATTAGCTCCTTCATAGAGCATACACAAAACAACATGGGTGCTACACACAACCTGTCACAGACGACAAGTTGAAAGCTTTTAAATGAAATAATTATGTATCTCAACATGGGAAGCAACTGCCACACAAGGTATACACATACTATTGATAAAAGCAGGAGTAAAAACAATTAAATAACTGACCATAACAAGATATTTTTAAACTGGCACATCTACACTTGTCAGCCACTTCATTTGGTTTACCTGCTCAACTGCTTGTTAATGCAAATATCTAATCAGCCAATCACATAGCAGCAACTCAAAGCATTTAGGAATGTTGACATTGTCAAGACTTCCTGATGAAGCTGAAACCAAGCATCAGAATGGGGAAGAAAGGTGATTTAAGTGACTTTGAATAAGGCATGGTTATTGATATAAGACAAGCTGGTTTGAGTATTTCTACTACTTTGATTTCCATGCACATCCATCTCTAGGGTTTACAAAGAAGTGTCAGAAAAAGGGAAAATATCCAGTGAGTGGCAGTTCTCTGGGTGAAAATGCCTTGTTGATGCCAGAGGTCAGAAAATGGCTAGACTGGTTTGAGCTGATAGAAAGGCAACAGTATCTCAAATAGCCACAGATCACAGATATCTCAAATAATACAAAAGATTTATGTAGAAGAGCATTTTTTAATACACAACACATTGACCCTTGAAGCAGATGGGCTATAGCAGCAGGAGACAACACAGAGTGCCAGTCCTGTCAGCTACAAACAGGCAACTGTGGGTAATATTTGCACAGACTCACCAAATTTGGACAATAAAAGATTGGAAAAAAGTTACCTCTTTCGATGAGTTTTGATTTCTGCTGTTACATTTGGGTGGTAGGGTCATAATTTGGCATCAACTATGTGAAAGCACTGATCTATTGTGCCTTGTTTCAATGGTTCGGCCAGGTGGTGGTGGTATAATGGTGTTGGGGGTATTTTCTTGGCACACTTTGGGCCCCTTAGTATCAACTGAGCAATGTTTAAGTGCAATAGTCTACCTGAGTATTGTTGCTAATCAAGTCCATCCCTTTATGACCACAGTGTACCTATCTTCCGATGTCTACTTCCAGCAGAATAATGCATCATGTCACAAAGCTCAAATTATCTCATATTGGTTCCTTGAACATGACAATGAGGTCACTATACTCAAATGGCCTCCACAGTCACCAGATCTCAGTCCAATAGAGCACCTTTGGGATGAGGTGGAACAGGAGATTTGCATCATGGATAATCAGCTGAAAGATCTGCAGTAACTGTGTGATGCTATCATGTCCATATGGAGCAAAATTCCTAAGGAATGTTTCCAGCACATTTTGAATCTATGCCACAAAGAATTACGACAGTTCTGAAGGCAAAATGGGGTCCGACCCAGTACTACCAAGGTGTGCATAATAAAATGTCCGGTGAGTGTACGTACTATGTTAAGAAATCACATATCAGATATCACAGCTACACTCTAATTTGAGGGAGCTGTTGGTAGACAACTCACAATTTCATCTCTGCAAAACATAACTACTAGAAACTTTCTATGAAGAATGCTTTTTGAAATAATATTAACAAGTAAAAATATTCATACTTGTGTTTTCACACCATTAGTTTATATTTAATTAAATATAAGTATTAAGAAATGTGTAAAATATTTTAGCTCAATATCTACAGTCTATTTATCAGTATCATATAATATAAAAACATCCTCTAAAAAACAACTTCACTGAAACCTAACCATTGGAATATAAATCACATCAAACCTTTATCAGTGTTTCAACAATAAAATGACAATTGCAGTATAGTTTAAGATACATTATGAAAAAGATAGTGATAAATATAACTAAAATGAGGTTTAGGCTACGAACATTTTCATCTTGAAATGCAGGACTTATCTGCAAAGCCAGAAATAAAATGTTCAGCAGCACCCTCCCATTCCCTTTCCCTTGGTGAGCTTATTTTAAAGAAGGGACACCTACCAACGCCTGCTGTGGGAGTCATGCACAGAATAGACCCTGCAACATCATGCAGTGAGGCAGGAAAGATGGATATCAAAGAACAAAAAAGATAGGTGTTAGTGGGTATTGTATAAAAATTATATTTCAACACTAAAACCATAAATAAATTCAAAATTCAAAACCTAAAATTACGTACACAAAAAGCATTCTTTTTAAGCTCTAAATGATAAAAACAAGTTAATATGTTGATTTTTTTTGATACCAAGCTTATCAAAACCAATAAAAATTAATTTTTCAATATAGGTATTATTTAAACCTTTAAAAAGAATAATTCCTGTTATGCTACATATACCTTTCATGTTCAACACATTCAGATACATTTTCATTAATTTCTCAAAATCATATGTGCATTTCCTTAGATGAAAGTTTAATACTATATATACATTGTTTAAGTCACAAGAAGAGTTATCTATTGCATATAACACAACAAAGGATACGATTTATAGACCAGTCAAACAAAAATAAAAGAACGATTTATCAAACTGCTGGAAGTGTATATCCCTTTAAAAGATATTCAGCCTATTTCACAAGGTACAATACATTTATTAATTAGGAAGCATAAATATGATGCATTTATTTAAAGCACATTTCAATGACACAAACACCAATTAAATATATCCATTTGTAAATTCTACCTGAGACAAAACTTTTGACAAGCTAATAACAATATCAAAATTCCCAATAAAATGTTTTATAAACTTTTGTTTTTTTTACTAATGGGTTATGAGCAACATTATTAAAAATAATAACTTTAATACAATGGTCAGGTATGTGTAATTAAAGTAAAAAAGTTAATACCAAAGTGTAATAAGGCAACATTAAAAATACATTTTAAAAAAGAAGACTCAACCAATAGATAAAACGATGTGATAAAATAAAATTTACCAAGTGGCTTATTTGAAAATATGCTATAAACCTTCTATCTGTCTACGAATTGAATTTGTAAATGCAGAAATGCTGTGCAGTAGTTGCAGAAATTTACCCCAACTTGACCATGAAATGTATGTTTAGTTAAGTCTAAAATACCTGGTAATACATTCTGTTTTCACTATATTTATAGTATCTTTTCGATTTTGAACAAAATAATCTACTTAACAGTTTATTTATCAAAATAAGATTATTTTAACTTCTAACGAATCAAGGTTTCATTAGAATGCTTATTCTAAAGTTTGTGCACTCAACTTGTAATCTGAAAACTTATCTGACATGTAAAATATAGGGTAATATGTTGGCTCAATATTTATCATTGCTGCTTCACAGATTCTTTAACACTGGTTTATATGACCGCCGTACCATTATTCGCATGTAGTCTGTATGTTTCATAACAGTTTTCCGTTATCCACATCCTCAAGGTGCATATTAATGTGAATGCACATAGGTCATTTATTAGTGATAATGTGTGTCATCTCTATGATGGATATTCTTGAGATAGGCTTCAGCTTCTCATTATCCCATAACAGAATATGCAGGCTAAAAAATTATAGATAGGTGTAAAATTCAGCAAAAATGTGTTTTAACACTGTTACATTTGGTCAAAAAGAGGTTTTCATTCTGTACTTCTTTCAAATACTGTACTATTTGTAAATATGTATGTATACACTGCATACTGTACATACATGCAGTCTTTTGTAGCACATTATCTATCTTGCCAGTTCTCTGATTCTCCACAGGCCTATGTTTTGGTTGTCCCAGTTTGTACTCACTGACTGTCACTGGTGTCAGGATCTACAGTTACATGTGTCGGGGTATGTTTAGAATATGTTTGCATTTTTATATTCCTTGTACTTAATTCATATGCTTATTTTATCTTGTTGCATTTTTAATAAAGTCATCTGCGCTTATACTATGCTGGTTTACATGGACGGTTTTCTTGCTACTGTGCATGCTTAAATTGGTTCTGTTACTCAGTTTAAATAAATAGGAGGCAGTCAATGGGCTTAACTAAGGGTAAAATGTGGGGTTAGCGGTTGAAGAAGTGCACTAATGTCTCTTCTCCTTCCTCTGTAGATAACCAGAAGGAAAGACCACTTAAACCCCAACCAAGTTCCACTTCCATCTCCAGACCACGCCCTACTGACCTCACTTCCGCTTGTTCTCTGTTGGATCCTCCTCTTACTTCCCACCACCTATAAAACCAGCCATTTGCCTTCCGCAGTTAGTCCTGTCTTAGACGCAGTAGTTTGAGACTACTCTGCTCCCATCAAGTCTTTTTTGAGATACTATCATTAATATATGGGGTGGAACCCCAAATCTTTTTCTTTGTCTCTTGTGCTCCTTTCAAACCTGGGAGGGAAATTTAAATTTAGGACAAGATAAATCTGGACCCAATGTGGTGTTAAGTGCAATACTTCTTCCATCATCAGTTAAGCCAGTATTGTCATTTTCTATTTAACCTAGAGACTGATAGGAGACATTTGTTTGAATTATGTTTAACCAGTATTGTCATTTTCTATTTAACCTAGAGACTGATAGGAGACATTTGTTTGAATTATGTTTTGTTTATTTTTATACTTACTTATTTCTGTATACCTGTTTCATGTTTTCATTGTGTATATTTGCAATGGTTGTAAAAAAAACCTTAACATTTTACAGTGTCTGATCTTATATGACAGCTCATCTGGTTTGTTACACCAAAGTACAATAATGTATAGCAGATTGGCAGTTTAGGTAAAGCAAATTAAACCTGTATGTAGTAGTGGCTAGCTGGTTATCTTTAAAGTTTCAAACCATTCCAAGGTTGCAATAAATGAGGGATAATAAAGGAACTGGAGAAAAATCTCAATTACTGCATTCAATCTAAATCTTCAAATTTAATCTGTAGTGAGATTAAATGTTTGGCAAGACACTGTAGGTGGGAAAATTAGGTGTTTGATTAAGAAATCTAATGATTCCTCAGGAAATGAAGGAAGACTCAAAACCTGTAGCTGGACATCCAACTTCAGAAAGTATCTCAGACATTTACTGGACTTTTTAAGACCATTAAACAGATAGGTCCGGTAATTTAGACACTGTCACATCCTTCCAGTTACATAATATATCCATCTATCTTGCTTTGGTTGATTGTAAACTAGAAAGAAATTTAAGAAAGTTTTATATTTACACTGTATTAGAGCTATAATTTAGTACCTATTTACTTGATGTTGCTACAGTGGAATGGCCGATTCTCAAGTAAGGATGTTTATGCACCTGCTTTAGTTCATCAATTTGATTAGTTTTATCCTGACAATCCTGACAGGCATGTTTAGAGTGCATATCTTAAATTGAAGGATCTGTCAGAACTTAAATGATTTTGTTTGGTTTATTTAATGTCTGTTTATTTTTTATCCTTCTGAAGACTTTCCCAGTCAATGTCATAAACATAACATTTTAGAGCTTACAAGGTTGTGTGCACACCTCAGTGGCTGGATTGTGACATCACACCACCACTTTACTTTTGGCCAAGCTACCTTCAATTTGGTATCTGCGCTTCGTCTCTAAATAAAAAGATTTGTCAATGAGATCTATAAATGTTTTCTGACTAACAGACTGGGAAACAAACTGCAGGGAGTTTTGCTCTGCAGCAGCTATTTCTGTGTCACAAGTTTGACTGTAGCAGGTGTAGATTAATTTAAGAATAATTATTCCAATATATTACATAAATGTGAGGAGTGTAATAAAATAACAGATTTATATTTATAAACACATATAAAGAATTATTTAGTCAGGAAAATGACTGTAAGTAAACTACCTAGGCAGTAGTCATTGAGTGTGCGAATCAGAATCTGATGCCTAAAAAAAAACCTGTGTGCCAAACTGAAATCTAAAAATCTATTTCAAAATCCCAATATCTGGTCCCCATCTAACTAAATCTTTTCAAAGATATTTTGAATTCTTAGCTCATAAGCTACATCACATGCAACATCACTATTGGTCATGTGGTAGCATTGTATTTTGTATAAATGAAAAATTATTCTTTTGTTACTGGCAAAATTACAAATAAAAGTTTGAGCAATATGTATGTAAATTGTTATTTTTAAAGAGCATTACCTTAAGGTATTTTTTTAGAATTATACTATTTACGACATTACAAACAAAACATGCAGTAGTGTGCGTGTTTATTAGCACTAAGTCTTTAATGTGTGGAGGAAAATAACTTGTATTGAAAACTGGAGAAACAAGACAAATGACAGATTACTATCACAAAAGAAGGCACAGTTCTATTTTTTAAAGTATTATTATAATAAATAAATGCTGTTTGCACTCAAAAATGCTTAGTAAGCATACATTCAGTAATTGATTAAAAATAAATTGAAAATGCAGGGGTGGACAAATTGCAGTTTGGATGCCAGGGATTACAAATTGTTTTTTTTTTTTACCAATTTTTAAAAAACCAAACTATAGACCTGGTGGACTGCTGAATGTTTCTGATCTTTGGTCCTTGTGATATTTTCCTAACTAAAAACAATCTGATAAACATAAGACCCAACTTCATGTAAGATTTTGTCACTTTAAAGGCAACTGCTTACAGTTCACCAGAGTGCTGTAACAACTGTCACATACACACCAACTAGAAAGCAATACACTGCACCGCAAGCAACAGAAACAAAAGCATTAGCTTTTAAACATGGTACAGTGAGAGGAAGAATATCAAAAGTTAATTGTATCTTACCGTTGTTTACCTCTATATAAATAAGGTAAGAATGAATGCATACTTTAATATTAATTAAAAAAAGCAAAAGTCTACACATGCCATTCCACTTTACTGTTCAGCCTTAGGAAATGTCCGTTAACCTTCTGAAATCAGAGTGCTGTAACGCAGTACAAATTAATCTTTCCTTATGCAGTCAAAGAAAGGACATGAGAGGAATCTCATGAAAAATAAGATTACTTGCTTTAAACCGATATGTGCTCTGGGGCCTATAACAGAAAATAAAATCTCCTTTTCTGGTATATTGGTGGTTCTGAATATGCTTCATACTATTAGCCTTAACACTGCAGAGTGTGAACATGCTTCTTGAGGCCTATACCTCACTTATACTAATATGAGGTCCTGTTGAATGGGGAAAACAATGGCAACCTTTTTAAAAACTCAGTCCAAGTGGAGCCAAGTTTGATACTGCTGTACAATACATAAACTCAAGGTATATGACACTCTAAAGAGCATATTACGTCTTAGAATAATGCTAAATGTCAAAGTGGGGATATTTTTGACACATATATTGTGGTCTGAAAACAAAATTTGCGAACACAATATTAATTTAGTGTTAGTTTATTTTTGATAAAACTAGGGGGCTCTGCCCTCTGCTCGCTTCTTTAGCCAATCCCTGGACGGGTGCTATGCACCAGTCACTTTGCAGCTCTGCCGCTGGTGTATGGGGAAACAGAGGTACAATTTAAACAGATTGTTATTTTCATGGGAATTGTTACATATGCAAAATAGACCTAACTATTTTACACTACAGCGAATAATTAACCATAGTAAAAAATAGTAAAACTTAATAAATTGAAAGAAATTTATGTTTCATATTGCATTACAGGTATCTGTTTGGCTTTAAAATTAACACAATACTTTTTAAACTTACACTTTTACTGTAAAACTTCAGTAAAAACAATATTTGGAATTAACTTTTCGTCAATATCGCATTCAATTTTGATTCCGTGTTTGGAGTTACATCATGACATATAGAATATACTTTTTTCTCTCTATTAATTAAACTGACTTTTTCGAATGTTTGTGCTTGTGATTTGTTAATTGTTATAGCAAAAGCTATTCCAACGGGAAACTGTAGACATTTTAATACGAAGGGCATATCAAGATCTCCTTTTGTGTCTAATGTTATCTGCGGAAGATGTACTACATTACCTTTCTTGTTGCCTGTTAAAATTTTACATGTCAGAATTGTTCAACCAATTTTGAATACAACTAATCATGTCCTATTGCATGGCCCATCACACATACATATATTACGCAATAACGTTCTTTCAACAGCAATTCGGCCAGTGGGAGACTGGACGGTTTTAACGGTTGTACATATTCTACGGGATATTGTAAGTTGATGTTTTCATCTTCTGCACTATCAACACCAACTGTTTCAGCATAGTCTCTTGATACGCACTGAACCAGTTTGCCGAGTAAAAGATCAACAATTTTCACATTAATTCGTTTGACTTCATCATTTCTCGGTACTAGGATTGCCCATGTACTCATTTCTTCTGTCGATAACCCTTTGGGATGAAATTCTTCAATAAGATTTGGACATAATAAGTCTTCTTTTATTGGGAACTTAAAGTGAGGAAAACTTTAAAATTTATAAGAGCTGAGAGCACAGGAACTGTGTCTGACAAAAGCATTCAAATGGTTGAGAGGAGGACGGGACTTGAAAAAAACTCTTGGCAATAGTCTTGTCTTAAGATTTTGTTTTATAATAGAGAGATATGTTAGTATATATTGAAATAAACTTGTACCAAAATTACACAATCCTTTAAAAATGATCTATTTACTAAATTTTTTTATTCCCAAGAAGCTGGAGGCGTTTATATATTGTGGTAGAAGATGCACATTTCATATAAATAAATATTGCTGTAAAAAGTTGGCAGTGTTCCCCAACCCCTATATAAAACTGGGTTACCAGAAAGCATACCTGGATTACCAAGTCTGCAAAGCTAGTAGCAAAGTAGACTACTACAAACAATAACAATGTGTCTGCCCCTAAAATTGAAAATGCCATTTTGCAACTTCACCTAAACATCAGATATAAATACACATATTCAAGCAGAAATTAGATCTGCTTTTTTTTTAAAGCTGCAGTCCATTTTACAAATTACTATTTTGTGCAACTATATACTAAAAAACATGATTTAATAAATAATCAGTAGATAAATATTAAATCTTTGAATAGCAGTGTGGAAATAATTAAAAATTTAAAGAACCTTCCATTTATATGCTATTCCTACAAAAAGAATATGCAGTGAGGCTGTACTGGGCTGGCACGGAGTTATCAAAGAGAAAGGCATCATTAGAAAAATGCTCCATACCTAAGTGTACTAACTGCCTTAAAATGATAGTTAATGTGAGTGGTGAAGACACATAATAGAAAGTGGTAGACATCCATCTATTGTTTGAAATGTCTGCTCTTCTGACCAGAGTCAAAATGAGGTCAACTTGGAAACACAAGTGGTGGTAACAACTCCTGGCCGGTAAAGTAAACATGGTCCCAGAAGTCAACATTTGGGAATATGCTGCTCTACTAAGAGAGCTGGTAGCTAGTTAGCTGCTTCTGAGACTTAGCCATTTAATAAATTCTTTGGATTCAAGGTGCAAGTAAACCCGAAATCACCAGAAAGCAGCCCTTGAGAGATGGCATCATGGATTTACTAGAGGCATCCACAATCCTGGATATAAGTTTAGCATTGGAAGTAAATTTGGGTGGTATAAGGACACATCAGTACAATTATGAACATGAGTACAGAGTGGGAAGGCAAGCATTGGCAAACACTCAGTTTCCGGGTAGAACAGTCAGGCCAGAACTAAGAGTGAGAGAAGGGAGTGGAAAAAGTGCTGTTCAGTTGTTTGTGGTACAATGTCCAGATTTCTATATCTTTCCCTGTGGCAGGCTGAAAGATTCAGCAGCTGAAAATGACTTTTCTACTTGTAAGGTCCGAAGCCTTGTTGGCAGCTGGCTAAGAAAAAGCGCTCTCTTTAGCTCAGTATGCTAAAACAGGTGCTGTCTAATCCAGCAGTGTTTGAATCCTGCCACTGATAAGTTTTGGGGTTTACACGTGGCAGCTGATAGAGAGGTGGGAGCAGCATGCCTTGAGCAAATACTATATTTTGATAGATAGCAATTCATTTTGATTCTTTGGATAATTCTGTGGTTGCAAGAGGAAATGCTGTTTCTTTCTGTAAATGTGTTGTGAGCAATAGGGAGCATTGCAACAAACTAACCCTAACCACAACCACCATGACACAAGTCCCAGTATAATAAATAAGGTTTAATTTCACAAATACAGTTTCCAGCATGTCTTGCAGGTGCCTGTACAAGTAGAGTCACTCAGGGATGCTGCCACCTAGCATATCACAGGAGCATGTAGTCCTGACATGTTGTCTCCCCATGCCCTTCCAGCACACTGGCCTCCCAGCTAGGTACTGTTCCTTGGTTCAACCCTGATGGGACGGCAGTGTACCCACTTCCACATTGGTATCTGGTGCCTGTCTCCCGGCATACGCTGGATGATCCTTGCCTTGCTTCTTGTGCTTCTGAAAAGTTGGCCACCCATCTAGATAAGGAACCTTGTCCCATCCCAGTCAGGACACCCGCCCTTGTGTGCTGTGTATCACAATGTATAATTAAGTAGAAGGTATTTATATATATGTGTATATATATATATATATATATATATATATATATATATATATATATATATATATATATATATATATATATCTAAACATATAAATATATATATCTAAACATTTTCGGAAATGAGAAAAGAGTATTTATAGCTTGTGTACTTTCACAAAAAAAAATGTTTTAGACCTTCTAACCACACCCAGTCCTGCTGTGTTCACAATTGACCCAAGGAATGTTTGTGTATTGGTGCTGCTATGGCCTGCTTTCTCTCATAGTGTCATAACAATCCCCAAGATGTAACCCTCTGCCTGCTACTGTAACTTCATTGGGCCCTTCTGCGGGAATGGCATTAATATTCAGCAACTGAAGATCCAGAGGTTTTTTGGCTCTGTGCACAAGAGATGATAAGCAATATTGGCTACAAATTGGTGGTCAAACAAGATACTAAAGGACTGAAAGATGAGTTTTGCTGATGTTCGCAGTTATTGTTGTATTATGGTTGTTGATGTTATACTATTTGTTTCCTATATTATTTTCATTTGAAAACTGTTACTTCAGCTAAAAAAGTTGAAATTTCACCCCAACAACAAGAGCTGCATAACTTCTAACATCATTATATGTTTAAGTCATTTACAGAATAGGACTAAAAATATTATCTTAACATAAAGACAAAGAGCAAAATTTTAAGCTCTAAAACGTAATACTCACCGGTTGGTATGAAAGTTGGCTGCTGCAGCTGCATGTTGGCCAGAGCCTGCTGGTAGTGGAACATGCTGGGGTTAAACATCGTTGTGGCACCATTGGCTTTTTCAAGCGCTGGCCTCTTTGGTAATGGTTGAAGAGCCCCTGGAGGGAGAGCCTGTATGGAAAGTGCAGAATTTCAGTACATTCATAAATTGTCGACTTTTAAGGCCTTTCTGCTTAATAGGAAAAAAATGTTATTGATCACATGGTAAACATTACAAGCAAAAATATATAAAACTTTAAATAAATAAATATATTAAAATATTTTTCTGAAATAACTAAGAACTCCTTAACGGTTTTGAACTGTTAAAATATGCTTGATGGAGATGTAACTATTTAAATAATCATTGATGTTAACAGTCATTTAACGATTATATGCAAATATCCATTTTTTTGAGATTGCTTATGGAAAGTAAAGCTGGCAGGGAGCCAAAGCTCATACCAGTGGTAATGGGAGGAAGGCAAAAATTAAACTATTACATTAAGTAAAATCATAGACTCTTATTGGATCCTGGCCAATTTTCAGTCATCATTCACCCTTACAATCTTTGGGATTCAGGAGGAAACTGGAGTACCTGAGGGAAAACCCACAAAGCCAAGATAAAACACGAAATCTTTTAGCCAGAATTTAAACCTGAGCTAACCACTGACCTACTTTATGGCCCTAACAATAAAACATAATTGCAATCAAATAAATATATAGACATACACACATATATATACTGTATAAAAATAGATATATGTATATATGGTTGTGTGTGTGTGTGTGTGATTTCATGTACGAAATAATGAAAGCCTGTCATGTTCTCAGGTGCCCACTGTTTGCACTTATTGGTTTGAACCTTTAATATTAACCTTTTGGAAAGATATTGATATCTGTGCATTATTTTTCCCTTAAAATGCAGAATATTACAATGTGTCTTTATGGCACTGCTTATTGTGCTGCTGTTTTCTTTTTATTAAGGATAAACAATTCATAAAGTTAATAATGATTAACAAATTGGTAGAAGACTAGCACAAATGCACATGAAAATTTATATGTAGATTGTACAACATAAAATTAAATTTTTACACTATCAAAATGTTTATTTGCAGTTGATGGGACATTTGAACTACTGTATATGCAATATCATCTATACTAATAAAAGGCAAAGCCCTCACTGACTGACTGACTCACTGACTCATCACTAATTCTCCAACTTCCCGTGTAGGTAGAAGGCTGAAATTTGGCAGGCTCATTCCTTACAACTTTCTTACAAAAGTTGGGCAGGTTTTATTTCGAAATTCTACGCATAATGGTCATAACTAGAAGCTATTTTTCTCCATTTACTGTAATTGAGTTGAGCTCGAAAGCCGTGGGGGGCGGAGTTTCGTGTGACATCATCACACCTCTCACGTAATTACGCAGTACGTAGAAAACCAGGAAGAGCTACAAAAAGCGCTGAAGAAAACATGCATTATATAATTAAGAAGGCAGCGAAACAATTAGAAGCGAGCGAGTGACATATTCAGTGGCTCACGTGAACTGACGCAGTGCGCAGACAAAAAGCAACAGTTCCAAAGAGTGCTGAACAAAAACCAAATTGCACTGCTACGCTCAAATAGACAAACCACACGCCGTGGCGCAATAGTAGAGGCTTCGCCTCTAGCGCTGACTTCTGAAGTTCGATTCCCGAGAGGGGATGCACTAAGTATGTACGCGCGCTTCTCGATTCATTTTAGCCTTGCATCCCCTTGGTTTGACAAGTATGAAAAATATGCGGTTAGCAGAAAGACAGATCACCAATTGAAGCTTTATGAATAATGGATACTTTATTAGCGATCAATGATTGTTTTGGTAAAGCCATACTCAGTGTATTCATTAGATGAGCGGTAAAAAGTAAGAGCGAGGGAGGGTAACTTATTGAGGCACACAGGCAAAACCACAATAGCACGCTGGCTCGATGTACTGTAGTGCGTCAACTCGATCTGAATTGCGATCACATTGAAAAAATATTTCTTTTCAAGTTCTATTTAGTCCATATGTGTCATACTCAAGGCCCACGAGCCACATCCGGCCCGGCGTGTAATTATATCCAGCCCACGAGATCATTTTATATACTGTATTATTGTTATTAATGGCCTGAGGATATGAAGCGCTGGTAACACATAAACTACAGATCCCATAATGCAGCGCTTCAGCTGCCTTGCCGAACACTTACCGCGTTAATCAAGTCTAGCTTATGATGCTGCAAGTTATTGTGAAGCTAGCCCACACGATGCCGAAGAAAAAAGGTGATTCTGAACATAGAGCCTTTAAAAACCGATGGGAGGCTGAGTATATGTTTACTGACATTGCCGGTAAACCCGTGTGTCTCATTTGTGGAGCTAATGTGGCTGTAATTACAGAATTTAATCTAAGACGGCACTATGAGACAAAACATCAAGATAACCTGAAAGACCTGAATGCAATGCACAAGATACAGAAAGCAGAAGAGTTAAAGAAGAATCTGACACTTCAGCAGACGTTTTTACCGTGCAAAATCACAAAGTGATTTCAAGTGAAGCTACTTTTATGGGAGACACAAATGCACCAGTGCAACTTGCCCCACTTTCCCTGTTGCCAAGTAATGTTGAACCAAATCGGCACAACAGTGTTCCCAAATCGCACTTTGCTGATAAACTGGCGCACTGCGCACTGAGTTCACACGGCGCTTTGGTGACTTTGAAGAACAAAAAAAGAGTTGTTTCGCAACCCATTTGCTGTCGATGTGGAAACTGCACCTGTGCAGATTCAGATGGAGGTGATTGAGCTGCAGTGTAATGGCACACTGAAGGCAAAGTACAATACTGCAGGGCCCGCACAGTTTATTCACTCCATTCCCGCAGAAATGCTCCAGCTCCGTCTACATGCGGCTCGAACCTTGTGCATGTTTGGTAGCACATATCTGTGTGAGAAGCTCTTCTCAGTCATGAAGACTAACAAAACAGCACACAGGAGTCGCCTCACTGATGAGCACCTGCAGTCCATCCTGAGAATCTCCACAACACAGAACCTCACACCAAACATAAACGAACTTGTTGCCAAAAAAGATGCCAGGCGTCCAAATCTGATAAAATGACATAAGAGCAAAGACAACTGAATGATTTGATTTGTTATTGCTGAAAAGAACAAATTTTATTTATATTTCCAGGTTTTGTTATGCACCATGTTCATATTTGAATTTGTATAATTTTGACAGGATATATTTTTATGGAGAGCAAAATCTTTTGGGATATTTAAAATTTAAGTTTATTTTTATATAAAATTACATAAGAGTAAAGAAATTTGAATGTTTGTTCTTTTAACGTTTACTTTATTTCTAACTTGTATAATTTAGACAGGATATATTTTTATGGAGAGCAAAATATATAGTTATTTTAGGTTTGAGTTGATTTATTCCGGAATAATATTCTGTTGACTAAATAAAAATTCCTTCTATTTAAAATTTAAATAGAACTTGAACAGATACGATAGTTCATAATATCCACGCAGACTTGCGTGTGAGAGCGGGAGTCATCCGTTTTAACAAGCAGCGTATTGCACTGATACAAAATAGCCTGCCCATTTAATTATTTAGGAATGGATAAATAAATTAAGATTTTGTACAAATAATGTTTTCATTTTTCTTTCTTCATGGATTCTGGCACCCCCAGCAACAGTTGCTCGCACCCCAAACACTGTATATATGTGTGTATATATATATATATATATATATATATATATATGTGTGTGTGTGTGTGTGTATATGTAGATATGTATGTATATATATGTTTATATATATATATGTGTGTGTATGTATATATATGTATTTGTGTGTATATATGTGTCTGTATGTATATGTAGATATATATATATGTATATATATATATGTGGATGTATTGTGTATATATGTATGTATATTATGTGTGTGTGTATATATATATATATATATATATATATATATACATATACAGTATATATGACAGCAACACTCATCACTCACAACAGTGACAAAACAATTACATTGACAATCATGTTACGTTATTTTCAAAATGTTTCCTTTTCTTTTTCATTACTTCTTTAACACACTACTTCTCCGCTGCGAAGTGCGGCTATTTTGCTAGTCTATATATATGTATATACTGTAAAAGTCAATGTGTATGTATGTATGTTCCAGCATCACGTTTGAACGGCTAGGGTGATTTTCATGAAACTTGGTACTAATGTTTCTCAATGGTCGACTAAAAATACTGTAGTGTGAAATCAGCCCTAACCCACCCCCTTCTTGGTAGGGTGGGGGGGTGATCTTAACGGTCTTGTGTGTATATTGTCATTCCGTTGACACTCAGAACGACCACCAGAGGGCGAACTGGAGGTGACTGCCAGCATTCTTTATGTTTGAGCACCACTGTGCCCCTGTTGCTTCTGAAATTAAATAGAGGTCTATGCGTGCAAGTGTGTGTGTCTGTCCAGCCCGGAAGTGAGACGTAGAGTCGGGTGAGGGCTCCAGCTCTGAGGATATGCAAGTGAGGCCAGCACACTGGCAAAAGGAAACATCCTAAGAAAGTCAGTCGCTTAGCTGCTAATGCACAAACAATACCAGCACATTGGGAACATGAATCCTCATAGCAGGGAAATGCCCAGTGTAGTTCTGACGATTTCAATACTTTGTAGGATCCCGTGCTTTTAAAAAGACGGGCTTACACAGTTAGTACTGTATATAGCAGACGACTGCCAGCATTCTTTATGTTTGAGCACCACCACCCCCTTGTTGCTTTTGAAATTAAATGAAGCTGGCCAGTTCCGAGCATCAACTGGATGATAACATACATACAAGACCGCAAGACAAGGATATTAGTGAGTCTTTATTGCTTGTTAATTTATTTTTATATTTAAAGTTGTGTTTTTTTATTATGTTTTTCTCAAACATTTAAAAAAAAAAACACTGGGCAGGCTGGGTATTTCAGCTAGTATGCTATAAACGATTCAAAGAACATTTTAATGCTAAGTAAAAGTTTCATACAATCAGTTTTTCAAATCACAATAATAAAACTATGCAAAGTTCTTCAGTTTTTTTTGATATTCCCACACTGTTAATTTCAACCAGTTTTCCTAAGGTGTTTACACTAATAGATAGATAGATAGATAGATAGATAGATAGATAGATAGATAGATAGATAGATAGATAGTGTGGCATGCGGCTGAGGGTGGAGCCCAGCCGGGATGCCTGAGGGGACCAGAGGAGGGTTGGTAACTCCTCCCGACCATGAGGGGGCGACCGCCCTGGTTTTGTTGGTGGCCTCGGGTAGGGGGCTTGGAAGCCCAACCCTGTAGGGGCCCGTGGCCACTGCCAGGCGGCACCCCGGTGCCTGAAGAACCCTGGAGCCCAGCACTTCCACCACACCCAGAAGTGCTGGGAGGAAGAAGAATGGGGCACCCGGAGGGCTTCCGGGTGCACAGCCGGCACTTCCCGGGTGCACAGCCGGCACTTCAGCCACAGCGTGTCCATGGAGGAATGCTGGGAAGCAGCTGGAGCTCATCCGGGGTGCTATAAAAGGGGCCGCCTCCCAACAGTCGAGAGCGGAAGTCGGGTGGAAGAGGACGGAGCTGGAGACAGGACTGGAGACGGCCAGAAGAAAGGCACTTGGGACTGTCTGAAAGGCCTGGACTTTTGGGGGATCGGTGCGGGAGGCACTGGGTTTGTGCACTGAACACTGTAAATATTGTAAATAGTTTTGTGGAAATAAATGTGTGTTGGGTGAATGAACGATGTCCGTCTGTCTGTGTCCAGGGCCGGTTCCACAGTTAGATAGATAGATAGATAGATAGATACTCTATCTATCTATCTATCTATCTATCTATCTATCTATCTATCCATCCATCCATCCATCCATCCATCCATCCCAAGGGGAAATTCACATACTCCAGCAGCAGCAGCATACTGATAAAAAACAATATTAAATTAAAGAGTGATAAAAATGCAGGTTAAACATACAATAACTTTGTATAATGTTAATGTTTACCCCCTCCTGGGTGGAACTGAAGAGTCGCATAGTGTGGGGGAGGAACGATCTCCTCAGTCTGTCAGTGGAGCAGGACAATGACAGCTGTCTGTCGCTGAAGCTGCTCCTCTGTCTGGAGATGATACTGTTCAGTGGATTTTCCATGATTGACAGGTGTCTGCTCAGCGCCCGTTGCTCTGCCACAGATGTCAAACTGTCCAGCTCCGTACCTACGATAGAGCCTGTCTTCCTCAACAGTTTGTACAGGCGTGAGGCGTCCCTCTTCTTTATGCTACCTCCCCAGCACACCACCGTGTAGAAGAGGGCGCTTGCCACAACTGTCTGATAGAAAATCTGTAGCATCTTATTACAGATGTTGAAGGACGCTAGCCTTTTAAGGGTATATGGATATATTTTAACAAAAAGAAATTTAATGATTTTTTGCTGCTTTGTAATGGGGAGCCCAGCTGCTCTGAAGTTGCTTGTGGCATGCTGTTATAATGGCATATTAGTAGGTGTTCTTTAGTATGGAAGACTATTCTTGTCAAAATTAAACACAAACCAAATAATGATAAAAGTTAACAAAAAAGAACATATTAAACACAAAAAATATTTTTGAAATTCAATTTGAAAATTAGGAAAAATGTTAATGTCAAAAATGAAATTCTATTTGAAAAGCCAAGAAAATGTTAATGTCAAAAAGGCCATGTCATATGCAGTACTAGAAAAATACCCGCGCTTCGCAGCGGAGTAGAAGTGTGTTAAAGAAGTTATGAAAAAGGAAAGGAAACATTTTAAAAATAACATAACATTTGCTTTCTATTTGTTTGCATAAGCACACTCCTTCACCAGCAATTATTTAATGTTAGCTCAGACCCGGCACTTAAAAGATTCTGTCGCACTTTGCAGAGTTTGTGCCAAACACGTCCTCCCATTAAACTCGTCCTCCCATTAAACTTGTATCTCGCGAATATCGTATTCGTCTTAGGCATGACAAACGCCAGCGTGTCTATGAACTTAATTTAAAGTTAAGTTTTACACCTTGCTTTCCTATTCTTTTGCATAAGCACAGTCCTTCACCAGCAATTATTTAATGTTAGCTCAGACTGGGCACTTAAAAGTTTCTCTCACACTTTTGCTGAGTTTGTGCCAAACACTATTCTATCTCTGACCATCTCATCTTCATTTGCATAAGCATAGTCCTTCACCAGCAATTTTAACTCAGTTACACAGTGATCAATAGTCACATTTATACCCTGCATCTTCTCAGTAAACTTGTATCTCGCAAATATCGTATTCATCTTAGGCATGACAAATGCCAGCGGCAGCGTGTCTATGAACTTAATTTAAAGTTAAGCTTTACACCTTGCTTTACTATTCGTTTGCATAAGCACAGTACTTCACCAGCAATTTTAACTCCGTTACAGCAATTTTAACTCCGTTACAAAGTGATCCAAAGTCTCGTTTATACCCCGCGTCTTCTCATTAAACTTGTATCTCGCGAATATCATATTCGTCGTAGGCATGACAAACGCCAGCGGCAGCGTGTTTATAAACTTAATTTAAACTTGCGGTTAACAACGTGCTTTGTTTCCGCAGTAGCTGCACTTATGAATATGCTTGTATGCGTCACTCGCTTCATATTCTTTTGCTGCCTTCTCAATTGTGTAATGCGTTTTTTGTTCAGCACTTTTTGGAGCTCTTCCTTGTTCTCTGTGTACTGCGTTCACAGTCAGTTCATGTGAGCCGCTCGGAGTACATGCATCAAAGGTTCACAGCTGTGCTTGTGCTATCTCGTGCGATGTCCACGGCTTTATTTAATGTTAGCTAAGACCCAGCACTTAAAAGTTTCTCTTGCACTTTCGCTGAGTTAGTGCCAAACACCATCCTGACCATCTCATCTTCGTTTGTATAAGCACAGTTCTTCACCCGCGAATATTTAGCGGCAGAGTGTTTCTATTGGATTGCCGCTGACGGACGGCCTTATATGGGCAAGCACTCAATTACATGGGAGGTGTGACAAAGAGGGACGCAACTCTGCCTCACACAGCGACCAAGCTACAGGCTATGGCCGTATATATATATGTACATAAGTAGGTTCCAGTTATGACAGTTACGTGTAAAATTTCTAAATAAAACCTGCCTAAATTTTGTAAGTAAGCTATAAGGAATGAGCCTGCCAAATTTGGGAGGTGTGACGATGAGGGACGCAACTCTGCCTTACAAGGCGACCGAGCTGCTGGCTATGGCTGTATATATGTACATAAGTAGGTTCCAGTTATGACCGTTACGCGTAGAATTTCTAAATGAAACCTGCCTAACTTTTGTAAGTAAGCTGTAAGGAATGAGCCTGCCAAATTTCAGTCTTCTACCTACATGAGAAGTTGGAGAATTAGTGAGAGTCAGTAAGTGAGTGAGTCAGTCAGTCAGTGAGTGCTTTGCCTTTTATTAGTATAGATATAAAGAGAGCTAAGTCAACAGCAAGAGAAAATCTTTTAAAACAACAAAGAAGGGAGAATGTTCTTTCCCCAATATAAATGCTTGGTCTAAAATTTTACTAATTAGATCTAGCCATATTTAAACAAAGTTTTCAACAGATCATCTACACAAGAACTTGATTTTTTCCAGTTTCTGAGAGTACAGAACATCAGTTACCCTTTTACGTATAAAAGGTGGGTTAGGATTCTTCCAGTTAAGCAAAATAAGTTTATATGCTTGTAGTGTGGTATAGACGATTACAATTTCTTCACTTTAAGCCCATCTGGGAGTACATCAAACACATCTATTAATGGGTTAGGGGTTATTGTGACACCAAGGCTGTCTGATAGGTATTCAAAGATTTTTGTATAAAATAATGTTAATTTAGTGCACTTCCAAAACATGTGGCCCAGTGAGGCTAGAGCTAAATTGCAAGGTTCATAGGTTGCATTTTGGACAATTTTAAATAAGTTAAATGTGATCTGTGGAAAATTTTAAGTTGAATGACAGACTGCTTTGCTCATAAAATATGGAGGTAGAGTGTGTTCTATGCATGGCTGCCTTCCACTCCTTTTCAGAGATATTAATTGAAAGATCCTTTCCCAATCATATCCTAGGAACTCTGAAAGGAAGAGCTTTTAATATGTTTTATATACTACTGAGATGCTGAAAATATCTTACATTATGCATACTGCAAAAATACAGAAGAAACAGCTTTGAATAACAGCCCCACATACAGTAACCTACCGCCAACCTGTTTTTACCTGAGTTAAGAGTATTCAAAGTAACCAATGTTTGACAAAATAGTGTGCAAAGTGATTATGTATTTAAATCTAAAAAATGTTGTTGTAGTCGAATCAACCTAATACAACCGTGAATCAACCACGTATGTGGAAAACAGCCATATAATTTTTTGTGTATCAAAAATGAACATCCAGTAGAGGGATAATTACAGTCAAGACTAAATGTAACTATTAAATTAATAAAATCTGTTGGCTTTGTTTCAGCATAAATTAAATGTGTTAATGTGGCATCTAAGAGATTTATGTAAGTATGGTTAGAAACAGCAATATAAAGCCAGTAAGTATGATCATTGTGAGATAAATTAACTTACAGTAGGTATATAAAAAAACAACAGAGTGAGCTTACTTTATCAGTGATGACACATAAGGCACATATCTACCAGTTTAGCAACTGAATACAACTTTTACTTTGATCTAAAAAAAAAAAAAAGTTAAAAGCAACCTCCAATTCTGAAACTGCATCAGAGATGTTCAAATCCTATATTAGTGCAATAATGTAGAAAGCTGCTGTATGCAGTTATAAAGACAGAGCACTGTGCCACTTTGTGTTTCTATTTTAAAATGGAGTGAATGGTAGGAGACTAGCAAGAGCGTATGTGTGAAAACAGAGTATCATGCAGAATACATCTATATTGTGTGACATAACAAAATATTTTTTAAATAAGAAATTAATTTAACTGCCGTTAGTAGTACCTGAACACAATACCCTGTAATATTTAATTGATAAGTAAAAGCTTTGCAATCCTGCTTTCCATATTGTAATAATCACAGTGCTAGTACAAATTTCACTGTACTCTTTACATCTGACATTTCTTTTACCAATACTGCTACTACTGTTACTACTACAAAGCCTGAGGAAGCTGAATTTTCTGGCTGCTTTAGCATTGGGTGTATAGCTTGGGAAAGTTTAATTCTGGGATGGGGAATGCAGCATGAGTTTTCCCTGTCTTAATTGGTTCTGTGTGTTAATGCACTTTTGTTTATCTTTTGCACACCCTTCCTGTTCTGTGCCTGCAGCAGCTGCAGTACAAACAATATGGAACTTGTAAAGTGATTTTTCAGCACACTGCTAATTATTTTGTACATTTATTTGTTTTGAGTTGCCCTTAATTCTAACTATAGTTTACACAGGAAAAATAAAGCAAAGTTAGAATTCTGGTCTGGAGCAAGCTTTGCTCAAATAAGAGCAATCACAAAATTCAACGAAACTTAATATATATGCATTACGTATAAGAAGGCATGTGATCTGTGTGAGGGTTACACATATTTGGTTTGCTTTCAGAGAAGAAAAAAAAAACTCAAAGCCAAAAACACAAGATTAAATATTGAATACAACACGGCAAGCTTCCAAACATGGCTGAAGGTGCAAGCAAGAATATGAACACCTCAACATGACATCAGACAAAGTTGCAGCACTGGATTCTGGAGCATACATAATTGTGAAATGATGGCTACCCAGTGTGTTCATATTAAATGTAGATAAGCAGCATTACTTATGTATTTGTACATAAACCAACTGCAATATTAATGCTTTGTTTTCCCAAACAGTTATACAATATCAAGTACATGATATTTTGCTTTTTATATATATATTTATTTAAATATTACTGTTTATATGCGTAGACAGGTTCCCTTATAAAGTAAAACAAACAGCATGCGAATTTGTATTCATTATTTTGGTCTTTCAGGAATGGGCTGAAAGCTCAATGTAAATTAATGGCACTACCTGGCAACTACATTAAAGAAATGTTGTCATGTTCCAAGGAAAGGTAGATATTTTGCTGTTTTGTTAATGGCTATGAAATCTATATTTTCCAAAGCATCCACCTATACTGCACAGTCAGATTCTGCTCACAAACATTTTGTTTTGGTATTTCATTAGTCTGACAAACACTATTCTGTTTAATCATGTAACTTCACTTTAGTTTACATTATTTTATACATTCAAAAACAATTTCCTTTTTCATTGAAAACTGCAACTGGTACTTCAACTGAACAAATTTACAATGCAATCATTCAAAAATTCCCACAACAAACTTTCAAGAATTATTAGATGATAAACACAATATCATGATGCCAATATCTGCAATATAAAAAAGAAAAGAAGGGGTATTGTACTAGTCTTTCCAGTAGCATTATAAGACTGTGAATTCTGGACAACCTAGAAGAGTTTTTGAACATCACAAGCTGCAGAATGCCAAATGGAAAAAAGTAGCTTATCATAATGGGAAACCCACTACACAGAATACTGTCAAGGAAAAGATAAAACATTTAGGTTACAACATGAGGATATTAAAGATAAAAGATGAAGGAGGAGACAGAAAAAAATAAAAACAACAATCATTATCATTGAAGCACACTATTGACTAAATAGGCAAAACAGAAAAGAAAGATCAATGTCATAACACAAAAATGCTTAAAGGCGACATTAAAGGAGAATACGAAAGCATCTGTTCAAATATACTTACCATAGCTGCAGCTGCAGCTGCATTCTGGTTGGCTTGATGCTGTGCTGCCTTAATTTTGGCTTGCAAGTGAGCTGGAGGGTGGAAATACTTGCATTTCTCTCGCGTACATCTACCCTTGATATAGTCCATGCAGACGGTTACCGAATTCTCATTCCCATCAATCATTGCTGCTTCGATTGGGTGGGCATAGCGACAGTCATTTTCTCCTCGTGTGCAGTTGCCTCGCTGAAATTCACGACATACCTAAGGTACAACAATTAAAAATAACCTGTGAGATACTCTCCTTAAATAGTAAAATAAAATGTAGAAATTACACATGGCACCATGATAAACAACTATGCAAGGCAAATACCATTTAATAAATGTAATTTGAAGCATATACATCTTTGAATAGAAGTATTGTCTAGTTTATAGTATGTTGTTCATATTACAAAAATAAGCATTCACACTGATGGCCAGAACAATGAATGCTGGAGGACCTGTTAAAAATATTGTATAGTATTAATTTTGTAACAGAGAAAAAATAATAGTGACAATTTTCTTTCAAAATACCTTTTCTATAGCTATATTAGCAAAAAACAGCGAAAAGTGATACTTTAAGCAGAAACAGTTCTATGGATTTAAACATTCACTCATCATCTCAAGCAAAGACTACCCACTGCATGGGCAGGGACAGTAGTAAACTTGAACATCAAATCATTAAATCATTAATACACTGATCCAAAGCACTACATCTTTGATATTTTGCCACATGCTTATTAATTTTTAAAAATGCAAAAATAAAAACAAGTACCAAATTTACGTCAGTGTTACTGTTTCACCAAAGTTAAAAATATCACACATAAAGAACACACTATTAAGAATTCTCTTAACTCAGAAACACCTTGCCATACTCATATTTTTTACAACCGACACAGCATATTCTCTACTTAAATAGCATTTTGCCCAAACTAATTGCTTAATTCTGAAAACATAAGTCCAACTTAATTATGTTAGAATGAAGAAGGAAAATTCACTAATAAGTAAAATCATTACATATAGTATTTCCAAGTACACTGCTATAAAAAATTTTAGTGTTTTAAATGTGTTTTTAGACAATGAGATACCTGGAAAAGTAATGAAAGTGCTGGTGGCTGCTGTCACCTTATATTAATTCAGCTCAAGACTGGTTTTTAGTTAGTGAAATTATTTGAATATCAACATACTTTACCCACTTTTGTTACTTTATTTCAAAATTAACTTCTTTAATGAAGAAGACTAGAATGAAATAGTAAATATATATAAATGACTGTATATATTGAAAATGTAATTAACAACTGAAAGTGCAGGAATAATTTTAAGATACTTTAACATCATCAAAAATTAGTTTAAAGGTAATTTATCAACATATAGCCATGAAATGGAGGGACAATGGTAGTTTTTTAATATAAAGAGTCATCTAAAGCAACAATGTGAGAGTGGTGCATTTTATAGACATACACTTCAATACTTTACTTGCAATGGCATTTAATAAGGCTTCAGATTATTATAATCATGATTCCAAAAACTTACGTTCAAATGTTACTCCAGCATCTAAATTTCAAAAATCATCATGAAAACAACATAATAAAAAAATGTAACTACAACTAAACTGCAACTAAATGATCACTACAAGTAAGAATCTCACTGTACTCTGTACATGTGACTTGACTACTACTACTACTACTACTACTACTACTACTGATACTACTACAGTATCTTTAAAAAGCATCTAAATGTGACAAGCCAAAACATATTCTGACCCTGACCTAACATTATTTGTAAAATTGCTAAATATACAGTGGTGTGAAAAACTATTTGCCCCCTTCCTGATTTCTTATTCTTTTGCATGTTTGTCACACAAAATGTTTCTGATCATCAAACACATTTAACCATTAGTCAAATATAACACAAGTAAACACAAAATGCAGTTTTTAAATGATGGTTTTATTATTTAGGGAGAAAAAAATCCAAACCTACATGGCCCTGTGTGAAAAAGTAATTGCCCCCTGAACCTAATAACTGGTTGGGCCACCCTTAGCAGCAATAATTGCAATCAAGCGTTTGCGATAACTTGCAATGAGTCTTTACAGCTCTGGAGGAATTTTGGCCCACTCATCTTTGCAGAATTGTTGTAATTCAGCTTTATTTGAGGGTTTTCTAGCATGAACCGCCTTTTTAAGGTCATGCCATAGCATCTCAATTGGATTCAGGTCAGGACTTTGACTAGGCCACTCCAAAGTCTTCATTTTGTTTTTCTTCAGCCATTCAGAGGTGGATTTGCTGGTGTGTTTTGGGTCATTGTCCTGTTGCAGCACCCAAGATCACTTCAGCTTGAGTTGACGAACAGATGGCCGGACATTCTCCTTCAGGATTTTTTGGTAGACAGTAGAATTCATGGTTCCATCTATCACAGCAAGCCTCCCAGGTCCTGAAGCAGCAAAACAACCCCAGACCATCACAATACCACCACCATATTTTACTGTTGGTATGATGTTCTTTTTCTGAAATGCTGTGTTCCTTTTACGCCAGATGTAACGGGACATTTGCCTTCCAAAAGTTCAACTTTTGTCTCATCAGTCCACAAGGTATTTTCCCAAAAGTCTTGGCAATCATTGAGATGTTTCTTAGCAAAATTGAGATGAGCCCTAATGTTCTTTTGCTTAACAGTGGTTTTGCGTCTTGGAAATCTGCCATGCAGGCCGTTTTGCCCAGTCTCTTTCTTATGGTGGAGTCGTGAACACTGACCTTAATTGAGGCAAGTGAGGCCTGCAGTTCTTTAGACGTTGTCCTGGGGTCTTTTGTGACCTCTCGGATGAGTCGTCTCTGCGCTCTTGGGGTAATTTTGGTCGGCCGGCCACTCCTGGGAAGGTTCACCACTGTTCCATGTTTTTGCCATTTGTGGATAATGGCTCTCACTGTGGTTCGCTGGAGTCCCAAAGCTTTAGAAATGGCTTTATAACCTTTACCAGACTGATAGATCTCAATTACTTCTGTTCTCATTTGTTCCTGAATTTCTTTGGATCTTGGCATGATGTCTAGCTTTTGAGGTGCTTTTGGTCTACTTCTCTGTGTCAGGCAGCTCCTATTTAAGTGATTTCTTGATTGAAACAGGTGTGGCAGTAATCAGGCCTGGGGGTGGCTACGGAAATTGAACTCAGGTGTGATACACCACAGTTAGGTTATTTTTAACAAGGGGCAATTACTTTTCACACAGGGCCATGTAGGTTTGGATTTTTTTTCTCCCTAAATAATAAAAACCATCATTTAAAAACTGCATCTTGTGTTTACTTGTGTTATATTTGACTAATGGTTAAATGTGTTTGATGATCAGAAACATTTTGTGTGACAAACATGCAAAAGAATAAGAAATCAGGAAGGGGGCAAATAGTTTTTCACACCACTGTATATTGAAAACATTTATAGTAAGGAATGCTTTTATTGCCACTTAGCTACTTAATACTATATAGTAATTATTTCATATGGCACTCTGTCATAAGTTTCTTTGTTTTGTAATGTGGTATCTGTTGGTATGACAGAGACGCAGCAACTGGACACCACAAAGATATACAGACAATTGATCTTTTTATTAAGTTGGATATACATATATACTAGTGCTGGGCAGTATACCAGTTCATACCGAAAACCGTTTTTACTTTTGTTATGATATGGATTTTTCTTATACCGGAACACCGGTTTAAATAGCCTAAACAATGTTTGGAACGTGGCGCAGTGTTAAACTGTTTAAGGGGGGACCTTTTTCACAGCTGCACCGCTAAACAGGTATACAACGGAGTACATGCGTTAGTGGAGGTACTGAGGAGTGAAAATGGACAGAGAACATTCCTAAACAGAAGCTGTAGCAGACCATAAAGTTGAACATGATGACAGAAGAACTTTTGACAAAAAAAGGTGCTGTGTCTATTGCCTGGAGATACTTTGGTTTTAGAAGGTCAGATGTGGACCATTATGTTAAAATGTGTGAATACTGTTTCTATACTACTGGATAATACTTTAAGCCAAGTTGTACTTGTTTTATTTATTTTTTTCAATACTGTGAAATGTACCTGGTTACTGTGTAATAGTGTGACAATGCCGGTCCCCTACAGACTCCCTCTTCCCACACGGAAGTCTGTTGAACCAACACCATTGATAGTTATGACCGCAATGAGCTGAGAAATCTCACTGAAACCAGGGGATGTTGGAAAGTGCTCAAATGCTTTTGTTAAAAACAGTCAAAAGCAAAACCAAAAGTGTCCATTGTGCAGTGCTGAGAAAAATACAGTACCCAAATAAATAGCAAATCCATAAAACCAGTGAAATGTGGGGATAAAATCCATAATAAATAAATCCGTTAAAATAGAGGTTAAAATGCAGTCTCTCTCCTCACGCGATCTCAGCCCACCCATCACTTGTGTTGCTGGCAGAGACTCTGCAACATAAATTCCTTTCTGCTGACCCCCGCCACACTGTGCAGCCAGACTATCCTAGGTCGGCACACCTCCCGTCTTCCTTTCTGCTCACTTAGTCGCTCCTCAGATCCATTGGGAGACCTTACATTTCGCTCGCCCCACTCTACACGCTTAATCAGTGGTGTGAACCAGCCCCTAGATCACAGAAGCCTGTGCTCCCTTCACACGCTATAGAAAGCCGATGAAACAATTGAGAACAATGGGGTGCGACTCGCTCCAATCACATCATCAACTCCCCCGGTCTTGCAATCGCACCCACAGAGACGGACACGGCGAACTGGATTTAAGCCGTGGACCCACTATAGCACAAACAGCATTATAAGTGCATGTTGCAGTTTTATTATTTATGTATATAGCTTAGCTTAAAGCAAGGTCCATATTAATGCAATTTGACTTAAAGACAGTTCAGTTGGTAAAGATGTCATCACCAAGTTGCACTTGTTTTATTTTATTTTGGTGAATACTGTGTAATGTACCTGGCCTTGAAGTTTTGAAGTAATAGTATTATTACTGGAAGTTGTACTATTATTTATTTTATTGTTATTATTTATTAGTTTAAATATTATGCAGTTTAATGATGGTAAAGTTGTTTAAAAAGTCACTTTAACGTGTCAGTGGACAAAAATTGTTAACATTAACAGAAAGTGTAGTTGGTTTACAAAAAATATTCACTATTTATTCCTTTTCATGTTCAGTGCAATACAACTTTGACACATCTGGATATTTTACTAAGTCTAAATGCCTCTCTGGATGGTTGACAATACGTTGTCAAAATTTTTGTTTAAGCCGTTTGCAAAATTTGTTCAATAAAAAGGTTCTATATTTTGAATGCAACTGTCATGCAATTTGATTCCTTCTCTTCATTAGTGCCACCTCCTTGGAAACTATCAAACTTTTGCCTCGGTTCACAACCACACACTTGGTATACGAACAAGCCAGTTTCCCTTTCGGATTGTGCGCGCATGTTGCATTGTTCTCGGTCAGACTGCAGAGAGAGAGACAGAGAGAGAGCGAGCCACGTGTCTGCTGGGGAGGGGGAGGGGGAGATTGCTGAACATGTTTGCCTGCCTATCTGCCTGCCTGCCTGTGCCTTGGGGTGGAGTTGGGGGATGGTTCGTGTGCACGTACTGCCTGTCTTCTGCCAAAGAGGGGATGGGGTACAGCTGAGAGAGAAAGAGAGAGAGAGAGACACTCCCTGTTAATTGTTCTCAGTCAGACGTGTGTGCTTTACCTGCACTCTCTTTGTGCTCTACAGTATTTCGTGTGCTTTTGCAGTTAACTATGGCTTCTAAGCAAGTGAAGAGTGGTGAGAAGAAAGTTTTAAAGAAAATTGAAATCAAAGTAAAGAAAGGAATTACTGAAAAGTTTGAGCGTGGCGTTCGTGTTACTGATCTTGCCACCGAGTACAAGAAGTCAAAATCTATGATTTCGACTATTCTAAAGCAGAAAGAATCTATTAAAGTAGCTGATACTGAAAATGGAGTTACAGCGTTAACCAGACAGAGGCTTCAGGTGCTGGAAAAGGTGGAAAAACTGTTTACCAGTTTACTCATTTACCAATTTGAAAACCTTTGTGCTTTCAAGCAGCACAATGTAAACAAAGCCAGACTGCCAGTAATGTTGCAGGCAAACACGAAGGCCTGGGTCACAAGAACTTTCTTTTTGGAATGGCTGCATGAGTCTTTCGCTCCCAGCAGCTAAACAGCTAAAAACACCAGAAACCCAAGAAATCACAAGAGAGAAAACACCTGAAGGAAAACACTTCATGCCAGAACTCGACTCATGCAAGGTTAGTTTTCTTGGAGGTTTTTGTATTACGGATTTTTCAAAAGTTAATTTTTCAGTTCGTAGCGTGAATTGTTGCAATGTTACTTTTCTCTTTTTTCAAATGTTCGCTTTTTCCCCTGTGCTTAAGACTCATTTTAAAAAATGTATTTACAGCGATCGGGCTGTAAGGCTATTAGCATGAACTCCTGCAATGTTTTTTGGTTGCTTTGGGTTGGTTTTTAAATTAAAGTTCGGATTTGTTCAAATGTTCCCCTCTGTTCAGAGAGAGAGAGAGAGCGAGAGCGAGCGAGCTCAGAGAGGCAGCGAGGGTGTGCTGCTGACAGAGGGGGGAGAGGGGGTGTGTGCGCTACAGAGAGAGAAAGTGAGCGCGTGCTGCTGACGGGGTGTGTGTGTGTGCTACAGAGAAAGAGAGAGCGAGAGCCTCGTGTAGCTGAGCAGGGAGCCTGGGTGTTTTGTCAGTGTTATTCAATGTTTTTACATTAGTTTACTATTACACTGTGCATTCTATGGTGTAATTAACTATATTTGTGCTTAATTTTTACATATATTTACATATTTACATACAGTTCGTACGATCTGGAAAGGATTAATTGTATTTACATACAATCCTATGGGGGAAATTGCTTCGGTTCACGACCAATTTGGTTCCACTGTACTGGTGTCGATATTTAAGAATAAGGGGGATGTGTAGGACTGTAGTAACTGCAGGAGGATAAAATTGATGAGCCACAGCAATAAGTTATGGGAAAGAGTAGTGGAACCTAGATTAAGAAGTGAGGTGATGATTAGTGAGCAGCAGTATGGTTTCATGCCAAGAAAGAGCACCACAGATGTGATGTTTTCTCTGAGGCTGTTGATAGAGAAGTATAGAGAAGGCCAGATGGAGTTACATTGCGTCTTTGTGGTCCTGCAGAAAGCGTATGATAGGGTGCCTCGAGAGGAGTTGTGGTATTGTATGAGGAAGTCGGGAGTGGCAGAGAAACATGCAAGAGTTGTACAGGATATGTACAAAGGAAGTGTGACTGTGGTGAGGTATGTGGTAGGAGTGACAGATGCATTCAAGGTGGAGATGGGATTACATCAGGCTTCGGCTCTGAGCCCTTTCTTATTTGCAATGGTAATGGACAGGTTGACAGGCAAGATTAGACAGGAGTCCACGTGGACTATGATGTTTGCTGATGATATTGTGATCTGTAGCGATAGTAGGAAGCAAGTTGAGGAAACCCTGGAGAGGTGGAGATATTCTCTGGAGAGGAGAGGAATGAAGGTCAGTAGGAACAAGATAGAATACATTTGTGTAAATGAGAGGGAGGTCAGTGGAATGGTGAGGTTGCAAGGCGTAGAGCTGGCAAAGGTGGATGAGTTTAAATACTTGGGATCAACAGTACAGAGTAATGGGTAGTGTGGAAGAGAGGTGAAAAAGAGAGTGTAGGCAGGGTGGAATGGGTGGAGAACAGTGTCAGGGATGATTTGTGACAGACAGATATCAGCAAGAGTGAAAGGGAAGGTCTACAGGACGGTAGTGAGACCAGCTATGTTATATGGGTTGGAGACGGTGGCACTGACCGGAAAGCAGGAGACAGAGCTGGAGGTAGCAGAGTTAAAAATTGTAAGATTTGCATTGGGTGTGACGAGGATGAATAGGATTAGAAATGAGTACATTAGAGGGTCAGTTCAAGTTGGACGGCTGGGAGACAAAGTCAGAGAGGCGAGATTGCGCTGGTTTGGACATGTGCAGAGGAGAGATGCTGAGTATATTGGGAGAAGAATGCTAAGAATAGAGCTGCCATGCAAGAGAAAAAGAGGAAGGCCTAACAGAAGGTTTATGGATGTGGTGAGAGAGGACATGCAGGTGATAGGTGTAACATAACAAGATACAGAGGATAAATAGATATGGAAGAAGATGATCCGCTGTGGCGACCCCTAACAGGAGCAGCCGAAAGAAAAAGAAGAAGAAGAAGAAATTTATAAAACTATGAATATAATACATATGCGTATAGTCTGAGAAATTTTATGTATATATAGCAACATGTTTTTGTGTGATATTGTGCAAAAATGTGTTTTTATTAATTATATTTTCATATAAATTATATGTTTAAATATCTTAAGTCTATTACATAAAAATACATTTAAATAAACTGAGTTCTAACACTTACAGACTTTTTTTTGAATGACAAATTCTGAAAGAGACGTGACCTGAAATCAGATTTAAACTAGCCAATATCTTGTTAAGAAAACCGATAAATGGAATAAGCCTTAAAGATCTTGATGGGTGTATCTCAAATATTTTATTATACTAAAAAGGTCATTTTCAGTTTGTACACAACATTATCTTTCCATCAAAAATTGATCATGTGGTTCTGAAACATTTTATTATAGGAAAAATATTTTTAAAAGCTGTTAAAGCTGAAAAAAGTCATGATTATCTCTAATGGAGTTTATATTTTTAAAGCAGCTGCACTGGAAGATGGTGGGAAAGTAAAACATTTTTAATTTAACTCCTGCAAAGAACATGGCTTAACATTAATGGACATGGGATAACCTTTTTTTAACAAAACATATGGCACATATCTTAGAAATAAATATATTAATGTCATTAAGGTGCATAAAAAAAATACCTCTAATTTGTCAGTACGCATGTGCTTCTGTCCAGCAGAGCTGCCTGCAATTGTAACTGTAGGGTTTCCCGAAACTAACATGGGTGTGCTGGGAAGCAGTTCAGGAACAAGGCCAACACCTGGAGTCACATGGCTCAGGAATGGGCTAAATGCCATAGTTGGATTTGCAGCCAGCGATGGAGTTACTGAAAAAGTGGTCTGTGGAAAATATAAAACAAAACATATTTAGCTAATACAAAAGGCAGGTGTTCTAGCAAAGACAATTGTTACAAACAACAACAGTAAAAGAAAGTATTATTCAGTTGATCCTAGGGTCTTTTTCATTTTATATAATCCTTTAAGTTTACATGAAATAATATTCCACCAAACACTTAGTCCCGATTAATAATTGCTATTATAAATAAATGGCATTGTGTTTGTCAGATGTTTTCTTCAGCCAGACTCACTCAAATGATTTTGTCAATTTAGACAGTATGACGGTTCCATTATGTTACTTGTTATTTAAATATTCTATTTAGTTTAAAATTTAAATTAGTACAAAATACAGATTTGAGAGGTTTAAATAATGGGCCAATGGAAGGCTGAAAATCAATATTATACTGTATATCTGTACACATCCAATGCACAATATTAAAGACATATCCCAATGTAATCAGAACATATTTACAACCCCTCTTAAATTCAGCAAAGGTAATAAGCAACTATCTAGAGAAATCTGTAAAACGTATTACTGATCTTGAAATAAGTAGATATAAATCAAATAAATTCATACATTTTCATTCAACAAATGCTATCTTACTGCCAGGCATCTATCAATAATTAAAGTGGTCATTGTCACTAAATAAACAGTCATTGTTTTATAAATAATGTAATTTTCTTTCTAATGTTTTCAGGCATTCAGTTTAGATCTCAGAAGATTTAAAGGGTTTTTTGAATCATATTGGCATGCAAACTGGCACAAAAGGTATATTGACTTCACTTCTGGTTTCTTACTGCAGATGGCCGATTTTCATTCTAGGAATTCAAAGTGAACAATATTATAGCACTATAAATATCCCCAGAACACATTAAACAAAAATATGAAAGCTCCTCTGATATTACCTAGGTATGCTCCTATCAGGTTATTAAAGCCAATACCGATCACTGACTTCATATTACTTGATCTGGTGATTTCAATATTTAAATTTTTTCCCTTTATCCCTTTAAAACACTTTTTACTTTAAGCTCCAGAATAACCAGACACATAGAAGCCTTATGTCCTATATTAAAGTGTATTTTTATAATACAGGGTGTGCCATTTATATGGATACACTTTAATAAAATGGGAATGGTTGGTGATATTAACTTCCTGTTTGTGGCACATTAGTATATGTGAGGGGGGAAACTTTTCAAGATGGGTGGTGACCATGGTGGCCATTTGGAAGTCGGCCATTTTGGATCCAACTTTTGTTTTTTCAAAAGGAAGAGGGTCATGTGACACATCAAACTTATTGGGAATTTCACAAGAAAAACAATGGTGTGCTTGGTTTTAACGTAACTTTATTCTTTCATGAGGTATTTACAAGTTTCTGACCACTTATAAAATGTGTTCAATGTGCTG
The DNA here is from genome assembly GCF_016835505.1 of Polypterus senegalus. Lineage (NCBI taxonomy): Eukaryota > Metazoa > Chordata > Cladistia > Polypteriformes > Polypteridae > Polypterus > Polypterus senegalus. Next base: position 93,992,412 of record NC_053163.1, on the reverse strand, counting down.
CCCATTGTATTGGATTGTCAATGCACCCCTCTTCTCCCACTCTTCACACACTGATAGCAACACCGCAGGAGAAATGCTAGCACAGGCTTCCAGTATCCGTAGTTTCAGGTGCTGCACATCTCGTATCTTCACAGCATAGACAATTGCCTTCAGATGACCCCAAAGATAAAAGTCTAAGGGGGTCAGATCGGGAGACCTTGGGGGCCATTCAACTGGCCCACGACAACCAATCCACTTTCCAGGAAACTATTCATCTAGGAATGCTCGGACCTGACACCCATAATGTGGTGGTGCACCATCTTGCTGGAAAAACTCAGGGAATGTGCCAGCTTCAGTGCATAAAGAGGGAAACACATCATCATGTAGCAATTTCGCATATCCAGTGGCCTTGAGGTTTCCATTGATGAATAATGGCCCCACTATCTTTGTACCCCATATACCACACCATACCATCAATTTTTTTGTTCCAACAGTCTTGGAGGGATCTATCCAATGTGGGTTAGTGTCAAACCAATAGCAGTGGTTTTGTTTGTTAACTTCACCATTCACATAAAAGTTTGCCTCATCACTGAACAAAATCTTCTGCGTAAACTGAGGGTCCTGTTCCAATTTTTGTTTTGCCCATTCTGCAAATTCAGTGCACCGATCTGGGTCATCCTCGTTGAGATGCTGCAGTAGCTGGAGTTTGTAAGGTTGCCATTTGTGAGTTGCTAATATCCGCCGAAGGGATGTTCGACTAATGCCACTCTCCAGTGACATGCGGCGAGTGCTACACTGTGGGCTCTTGCTGAATGAAGCTAGGACAGCCACTGATGTTTCTTTATTAGTGACAGTTTTCATGCGTCCACATTTTGGCAAATCCAACACTGAACCAGTTTCATGAAACTTAGCAAGCAGTTTGCTAACTGTAGAATGGGAGATGGGTGGTCTCGTAGGGTGTCTTGCATTGAAATCTGCTGCAATGACCCGGTTACTGCGTTCACCAGACATCAACACAATTTCTATCCGCTCCTCACGTGTTAATCTCTGCGACATGTCAATGGCTGTAAACAAAGAGAAACTTGTAAATAACTCATGAAAGAATAAAGTTACGTTAAAACCAAGCACACCATTGTTTTTCTTGTGAAATTCCCAATAAGTTTGATGTGTTACATGACCCTCTTCCTATTGAAAAAACAAAAGCTGGATCCAAAATGGCCGACTTCCAAATGGCCACCATGGTCATCACCCTTCTTGAAAAGTTTCCCTCCTCACATATACTAATGTGCCACAAACAGGAAGTTAATATCACCAACCATTCCCATTTTATTAAGGTGTATCCATATAAATGGCCCACCCTGTATATTACAGATGACAGGCCTTTAAGTGTTTGTTTTTTATTACCAAAATGGAATTCTGTAGGTGTGTTGTTCAGTGACCATAAAAATACTAAAATAAATAAAATTTCCTTAAAATACATACTTTAATTAAATATGTACACATATAACGTCTGTTTTTCTGTCCAGGATTTTAAATCACCTGTAGCTCGCAAACCATTTGAGCTATGACCTAAAATTTGGTACACATATACTATGTGACGTCTACTATCCACTTTCGGAGTGATGATTGACCTCCAAGGTTATTCCTCTTTTTATTTTTATAATATTTTTACTTACAGGTGCCGTTCTCATTCCCTACCACCTTCGCCATTACTTCCCCTACCTCTTCCTATCTTAAATCATTCCTGAGGCAGCTTAAGTGAAAAATTAAGGAAAACCTACTAAGTAATTACAATACAAACACTCACTTAATCAGTTTTAACATGAAATGATCCCGACAAAAGAAGAGAAGAAGCAGGCCGCTAGGGTGGAGAAAAGAAGAGCTGCTCAGGAAGCAGCAAGCGAATGCTGAGCAAACGAATGCTGAGCAAACGAATGCTAAATGTACAGAGAAATAATATGAAAACTATGAATGTTCAAGTCAAGTATATTCACTGCACATTATCGTGCATTGCGCTGTTACTAGTGTATCTATTAAACATATGGCATAAAAGAAAATAAAATGCTTCTCATAATTACAAGCTGTTATACTGTTTAAGTTATTCTATAATGCAGAAAAGTAGCTTTCAACATTACTCTAACAACAAATAAAAAGTGTGTGTGTGCGTATATATATATATATATAAATAAACTGATCAAAAAGTGAAAAGAACACTTTGAAACCAAAGAAAAATCATGCTGGATATCTATACTGATATGGACTGGGTAATGTGTTAGGAACAAAAGGATGCCACATCGTTTGATGGAAGTGAAAATTATCAACCTACAAAGGGCTAAATTCAAAGACACCCCAAAAATCGAAGTGAAAAAACGATGTGGCAGGCTATTCCATTTTGCCGAAATTTCATTGCTCAAAAATCGTACTCAGTAGTTTGTATGACCCCCGCATGCTCGTATACATGCCTGATAATGACTGGGCATGCTTCTAATGAGACAACGGATGGTGTCCTGGGGGATCTCCTCCCAGATCTGGACCAGGCCATCACTGAGCTCCTGGACAGTCTGAGGTGCAACCTGGCGGCGTCGAATAGACTGAAACATAATATCCCAGAGGTGTTCTATTGGATTTAGGTCAAGCAAGCATGGGGGCCAGTCAATAGTTTCAATACCTTCATCCTCCAGGAACTGCTTACATACTCTCCCTATATGAGGCAGGGCATTGTCAAGCATCAGGGGGTACCCAGGACCCGCTGCACCAGCATAGGGTCTGACAATAGGTCCAAGGATTTCATCCCGATACCTAATGGCAGCCAAGGTGCCATTGTCTAGCCTGTAGAGGTCTGTGCATCCCTCCATGGATATGCCTCCCCAGACTATCACTGACCCACCACCAAACTAGTCATGCTGAATAATGTTACAGGCAGCATAACATTCTTCACGGCTTCTCCAGACACTCTCACGTCTGTCAAATATGATCAGGGTGAACCAGCTCTCATCTGTGAAAAGCACAGGGCGCCAGTGGTGGACCTGCCAATTTTGGTATTCTATGGCAAATGCCAATTGAACTCCATGGTGCTGGGCAGTGAGCACACGGCCCACTAGAGGACGTTGGGCCCTCAGGCCACCATCATGAAGTCTGTTTCTGATTGCTTGGTCAGAGACATTCATACCAGTGGCATGCTGGATGTCATTTTGTAGGGCTCTGGCGGTGCTCATCCTGCTCCTCCTTGCCCAAAGGAGCACATACCGGTCCTGCGGATGGATTAAGGACCTTCTATGGCTCTGTCCAGCTCTCCTAGAGTAACTGCCTATCTCCTGGAATCTCCTCCATGGCCTTGAGACTGTGCTGGAAGACACAGAAAACTTTTGGGCAATGGCATGTACTGATGTGTCATCCTGGAGAAGTTGGACTACCTGTGCGTCCTCTGCACGGACCAGGTATCGCCTCATGCTACAAGTAGTGACACTGACCATAGCCAAATGCAAAACTAGTGAAAAAACAGTCAAAAAGATGAGGAAGGAAAAATGTCAGTGGCCTCCACCTGTTAAAGCATTCCTGTTTTGGGGGTCGTCTCATTGTTGCCCCTCTAGTGCACCTGTTGTTAACTTCATTAACACCAAAGCAACCACATGTTAATACATAGCACTGGTGTTTGTTTTCTTGATTTATATAAACTGTCAATGGTGCAGGGAAGTGAGAGGAAAAGGGCATAGGGGATGGAGCAATGTCTGAGAAAAGTTGTGAAGATACAGATTTATTTTTTCATTTCATGCTTCTGTAAGGACATTGAACAAATTTAAGATCACATAAGTACTAAGTGTTAGTTATCTGAGTGCCACTAAAACCAAAATAAGTCTTTGGTGCCCCTGTATTTAACTTGCTGGTCTGCCACGTAGCTTACAGTGTTGACTACCCTAATATAATAACAAAATTCTACAAAATAGAAGTGTAATAATCATCCCTACCCATTATTCCAGATACTTTATACAAAGAACACATTAACAATCCAAGTAATGCACACTGTCAGTTTTTACGTGAGATAGCAGCTATGGGGAGCAGTGTTTTCCAACCTTTTTTTTCTGTGGGGGAACACTTTTTGTAACCCAAAAAACCCCAAGGTACACCACAACTCTAGAAACCACAAAAACATTAAATCTCTTATATGGAGTAAGATTAATGTCAAAAATAATTTGTAATTTATTCACACCAAATTTATGTATGAATTATATTTGCGCTTCTGAAAATTACAAGTACAATTCTCAAGTGTGAACAAGCTGTCACGCTCCTTGAGGGCATGATGCAGAGCTCAGAGGGGCATGCACATATACAGATGGGGTTAGGATTTCAGACCTGCGCAAACAAAGAGAGATAAAGAGTCAGATCGAGTCGTCGATCAACTACAAGGGAATAGAACGGGAGAAGAGGCAGTGAAAACTGTACAGGGATATATTTATTATATAATACTTTAAAGAAACAAAATACAAAGCATCCCATTTTCAGTTCATTGTGCATAAATATTAATTTGTAATTAATTAATTAATTAATTAATGTAATTAAGACTCATTTTTGTCATGTTAAACATTGTAATTAAATAGCATATTAATTACTTCAGAACTACAATTATGAATGGTCTAATTTTGTGAGACAGTTTTGCTGAGAAGTTTGCAGTACGGAGGTGAAAAGTTCAAAATTGCATGACTTAAACACAGTTGAAGTGAGAAGATCAAAATTGCATGACTTAAACACAGTCGAAGCGAGAAGTATTCTATTGATCAAATTGGCCACAGCTACTAAGGTAAAAAGAACACAAAGAATATTGGGAAATCAAGGTACAAGGTCCTGCCCACTGACCAGTGCTATTTGCATGTCGAGAACTTGAAAATGAAAATGCAAAGTGGAAAATGAAAATATACTGAGCAGCAGGTGGCACCAGTGCTTATTTGCATTTTACTTTTCATTTTTGCAGCTTTGTTGCTTTTTAGGCAGAGAATGAAATTGCAAATGATGTTCATTAATTCTGTTTAAAATTTTTGCAGCATTCTTGCCTGTAGACTTTGAAAATGAAATTGCAAATGGTGTTTTTTCATTTTATTTTTAATTTTTGCAGCATTCCTACATGTAGACTTTTCATTTTGTTTTTTGCAGAAAATACCTCCCATATAAACCATGCTTAAATGTAAATAAATCTGCACATACAGGGTTTAATCATTTTTAATTATTTACTGCACTACAACTTTTTTTTACTGTTAAAGTATATTTACTATATTTATGAAGGTGATTTTTTTGTTTCGTGTATCAGCTACACTTTCATAATTCTAGAGATGTAATTATAAATATGGATTACCATTTTAATTATGTAATACTTGTTTCCTACCAAAACTTATACTGTATAACACACATCAACAAATCATAAAAACAGTACAAATCATTAAAAGGGCCGCAAATGTATCAAATGTTATTAAGTTGTTTATCAAGGAGAAGAAAACTAACATGCTTAACAGGGTTACAAGTAAAAGACACATTTTGCCATGAAGTTAACAAGCATATTGATTACTATGTAGCAATTTCAAAAATCATCTTTATAGTTTCTTTTTCCAAATAAAAATGTAAGCTACTGCATTTAAAACAAGCTTTCTGTCCAAACTAAAGTGGTGTCCATTTTAATTAAAGAACAAACTAAAAAGGTCTGAAATCATTAAAGAAGCTTTTCTTGCCATTTGTCTAACTGTATGGGACGACTTCATTATGACTTCTCTTGATACTTCCTCAGTTTATTACTCCACTTTTTTTAACGTAAAGGCTACTATTCCAATTGCCTCATGCTCTCTGCTAAAATGAGCCTTGACTTGATGCTTTTAATGCTGCAGGATAATAAAAAAGACACACTGGCTGAACTATTATAATACCCTTCATTAAGGAGAGCTGCAACTAAATTACCATAAAGCTTGCAAAAGCAAGGGGTAAAATGATCATATTTTGTGACTGGCCAATTTACTGATCACTGACCCAGTCTTTTTTAGTAAAAATTGGTTAATTTATACTGGCAGCCAATTAATGGGAGAATCCCTAATATTATCTATTTGCTACCAGTGAGAGAGGAAGTGTTATTTTTTCAGGCTAATACAATTTCAGTTTAGTTTCAAAGAAATACTTTTATTTTTATTTTAGCATTTAGTATAATATCACCTATTTAATTTTTATTTCACTCTCAATTACAATTCCAGTCTAAGGCTGTATTTCACTATACTTCTTAAAATAAAGCATTTCACTGAGTTGCACTGACAGGCCAAAATTGACAAATATACTGAGCTTCTTTCTTTCTTTTATATGCATAAGAGTAATGTAATCATACTGCATTTTCTATATTTTTTCAGATGAGATATCAGTGTTAGTTATACCCTTAAATTCTTCACCTGGCATTTTTGCTAAGGTGACGTTTTTGGCATTCTTTCATCTATATGTGTCTAAAAATGTCTTTGTGGTATGAGTTAAAGTAAGTCTTCAAATTGTGGAACTCTTCCATTTTAACTACTGCAACACTGCAAATGATTTTGTCTGAGTGTTGATCAAAATATGAAATGCTCAAAGGCTGAACCTTCTTGTTTGAGTAATGTAACTAAAATAACAACCAACTCAGATGTCAAACTTATTATAATGCTGCTAATATCTGAGTATTATTAATCATTATCTTAACCAGGTGTTAGGCTTTCCAGGACTTGATTATATACAGACAGTTAACTAATAAAACACAAAATGCGTAATTGAAAATTTTGTTTTTATGTAGATTTTATGAACAGTTATTAGTGCAGGATTTTAAGACATTGTCTGTGGGTTTCTGTGGTAAGCTGGAATGTCAAAGAGTTGCCAAAGGCAAATGGTATATATTTTGGGTCTGGTGACCATGGTTAAAGTGACTCCATGTTCCTTGACTTTGCAAAAGGCCAGGGGCTGCGGATCACTGGATCCTGGTTCCAGCATCATGAGCTGCATTGTTGGACTTGGTACTCCAATACTGTTGGTGTGGTGAAGGAAACTGATCACATCCTCGTGGGCAGATACTGAAGGCTCCTACAGAACTACAGGGTCAACTGAAGTGCCCAGTTTATGAATTCTGACCACACAGTTGTTGTTGCTACTCTGAAGATCCAGCTTAGGTCCAGCAGGTTACCACCTACTAGGAGAATGAGGCTGGACCTGGCCAGACTTGAAGATCAAGTAATCTCTGAGCAAGTGACCCACATCCTGCTTAATAAGGAATCGAAGCATTACACACATCCAAATCTATTCCTTGGAAAGTTGCATTCAGGGTGGGTGATGGAATGGTCCTTATGGATCATGCTGCAGTTGTGACCCGCTAGACTGGCTACTTTGAGCAGCTGTTTAAAGATGATCCTTTGGCTAGAACATTGGCTATCTCTGGGCCCACGGTTCTTGAGTCATGCTCCTCGAATTAGGTGTAAACCACCCAATCTCACTGAGATTACACAGGTGCTGAACCAGCTGTGGATAGAGAAGGCTGCACAGATCTGTGGTGTCCAGGGTGAACCTCTCCAGGCTGGTGGTAAGGCTATCCTCCTGGCATCGCCTTACTTTGCTTTGATTTGAGAGACAGGCATCATCCTAACTGGAAAACAGAACTTGTCGTCTCTGTCTTGAAAGGGAAGGGTGATCGCCTAGATTGTGGCAACTACAGGAGGCTAACACTGCATTCGATGCCAGGTAAGGTCCTTGCTAGGATCATCCTCAACAGGATCTGTGATCATTTGCTCACCTATCAGCGACCGGAACAGTTTGGATTTACACCTAAGTCTACCATCAACTCCATCCTGGCACAGAGGATTCTCTTTGAGAGCAAACACGAATATCAGCAGAGTTTCTTTGTAGTCTTTGTCGATTATTGTAAAGTGTTCAACTTAGCTAATCAAGCTGCCCTGAGGGACATCCTGTGACTTTGTGGGATAACCGCTAAGTTGCTGGATATCATGGCCGACCTGTATACTGGTACAGGAATTGCTGTGCAGAGTTGAGGCAGAACCTCTGTGTTTTCCCCAGTTGATTCAGGGGTTCATCAGGGCTGTGTTCTTGCTCCTACTCTGTACAATGCTTGCATGGACTTGTGTTGGGCAGGTCTATGAGGTCCACCATGTGGGGGATATCTGTTGGTGAAGAAAGATTCACTGATCTTAGCGGAGTCAATGGAGATTCTGATTGGGGCTCTTAAGAGACAGAGAGAGGAGGCTTAGTGTCTGGGCTTGTGAGTGTCCTGGATAAAAACCAAGACCCAAGCTTTTAAATACACTCTTGGACACAGCCATCAGCAATGTGTCTGTTTGCAGAGAGAATGTTAACATCATTGAGAGGTTTACTTTCCTTGGCAGGGACATTAACGTCACTGGTGACTCTTCCTATTAAGTCAGTAGAAGGATTGGGAGAGCATATGGGGTTATAAGGTTGCTGGAAAGTGGTGTGTGGTGCTCCCTAAATCTCTGCGAGAGGATGAAGGTCCAAGTTTTAGAGTCTAGCTGCTTCCTGTTCTGCTATATGAATACTAGACATAGACGCTATCAAGTAACCTGAGACAAGGACTGGACTACTTCGGTGCTGTGTTTCATCAGAGAATCCTTGGGTACTGCTGGTTTGCCTTTGTTTCGAACGAGCGAGTGGTTGCTCACAGATTCCTGAATGACGCACAATACCTGCATTGTAAGGGAGTGCCAGTTATGGCATTAAGGCCATGTGCAATTCCCCAAGGGTGATCCAGCTAGCAGGATCCTCATCGCTGAGGACCAGAGAGACTGGGCCAGGTCAAGGGGATGCCCATGTAAAACCTGGCTGCGGCAGACTGATGGTCACTTCTGTAGGGTGGCCTGGGCCTTGTGTCTGCCTCAGGGGTTGCCAACCGGGATCTTGAGCGGTTTCATTGTGTGCTCTCCATCCTGACCTGACCAGTATATACACACTGGATTTTAGTATGTGAATGACAGAACCTCTCCTTTACAAAACAACTACTGTATGTTAACAACCCAAACTAAAGCTATTACTTTCTCTGTCAACACTGTTTTCTCTGTTTTTGTCGCCCTCTCTTTTCTATTTCCAAATGGCCAAACAGCAGATGAACTTAATTTCTCAACTTTTTTAATCTCTTATGACAGTGTAAATAAATATATACATTTTTAAAGTAACAGTGTTGTATGTTTCTGCTACTATTCTATAAGTGTTAGTCTGTGCATATGATTTTAGCCTGTCTTCAGGAAAAGTGTTGATTACAAATAAATTGAACTGAGCATAATTATATATAAAAATATTACATGGTAACAGAGCTTTATCCATAAAGCAACAACATTTTAATTTAGATTTTATGTCTCCTTCCCATGTCTTACAATAGGCTGTAACTGTGTTCCTGGTAACATGAACTGCATCTGCTGGGCAAGCATTGCTGCAGCAGTTTTTTGTTGGATCAGATTGTTGCGTCCATTGATCTCAAGTTGAGTTTTCAGATGAGGTGGAGGGTGCAGGTACTTGCAGTTGTCTCGTGTGCACCGACCCTTTGAGAGAAAAAAAAAAAACAAAACACAGCATTAATATTAACAAAAAATACATATTATATACAGGTTTTGAAAAATGAATCGTTTTAAAACAAACATTTGTGCCAATTTCCTTTCAATGCAAATATAAGCCCTAATGAAGCTCGAAAAGAATGTTTCTTGTAAAATAATTACATTTCAGATGACAAGTTAAAGTGTAAAAGAGCTAATAAGAAAGACAAAGTATATGGGATTAAATTACACCATTGTTTAAAAGAATTCAGCATGAAAATAACTTTACTACATTTTCTTACAAATACTCTGTAACAAGTCCAATAACGGTCATATAAGAAAAAAATAGGATGACCAAAAGGGTCAAAATGTAAGAAGAAAGTGACAACACTCACAAAAGACTGAAAGCACAAATAAATATGATGAAAATGCAAGGAAATTAAAACACAGAAAAATAATGAAAAAATAAAGAAAAAGCCAAAATGCACATGTATTGTTGAAACTGTAAATAAAAAGTGAATACAGAAATAACCTCATCTAGGAATAAAAGAATAATACAAAGAAATTGAATTTAAGGATTTGGTTTATCATCCATGTTACTATTAAACTGGGACGTCTCTTTATCCAAAGACATAAAACACATGTGATCAGTTAGCAGGAAAAGACCTAGTTAACAAATAATGTGATTTTAAAGTTGAACACAATAAACTCAGAGCTACAGTTAATTGTTTATTCTTTCTGCCTCCCAGTATTTAAACCACTTGCATGCCCCATGACTAAGATTTTGTCTGTTTCTACTCTTTTCCCTCATCTCCCAGTCATATTCTGTGCCATTCCAGAGTGCACTTGTTCCCTAATTATCTTTAACAGGGTCACTGCCCTTTTTACTTTAAATAAATGATCTAAATCAGGTTTCCTATCCTGTGCTACTTAAACAAATAAGAAAATATACACATTGAATAAGATTTACATTCATTCATAAACTTTGTTAAAAGAGCATTTTTTAAATTTTCTATTCACTTCAAAGAATCTGTTATCACAGATTTTTGTAACAGTGAGTCATATTCAAAAATAAGTTATAACAAAATTAATTACATGTATTAGTAATGTACATAAAATGTATTAAATACAATTTTACAATATCATGTGGATGAATGTACCTGATGAAGATTTAAATCTATACCAAAGTCTCAAGCTAAAATAGAGGATTTTTCTTTTGTCTTTCTTCTTTGGGAACATTCGCTTCCCGGATCCTCCCTGCGTGGAGTTTGCATGCTCTCCCTGTGTCTGTATGGGTTTACTCCGGGTACTCCTGTTTCCTCCCACAGTCCAAAGACAAGCAGGTTAGGTGCACTGACGATTCTAAATTGTACCTAGTGTCTGCTTGGTGTGTGTGGGTGGGTGTGTGTGCGCCGTGGCACCCTGCCCAGGGTTTGTTTCCTGCCTTGCGCCCTGTGTTGGCTGAGATTGGCTCCAGCAGACCCCCGTGACCCTGTAGGATATAGCGGATTGGATAATGGATGGATATATATTTAATTGTATTACTCATTATTAGGAATTTGTCAGTTTAAAGAGATATTGTTTTTTGTTAAAAAAAATTAAAACTAAAAGTTGAATCACAATATCCACAGAATCACTATACTTTAAAAATCACAACACATATTGAATCAGTAGTGTAATATTGCTGTAATATCAAATCAAGCTATCTTTGCCAATTCCAACCCCTACTGGTTAAGATGGGAAATAACACCAACTTCCGACATGTAGGATATTCTAGAATAATTTAAATTAATGCAGATGGTGCTAGATAAAATGCAATATATATGGAGCTGTTGCATTTTAATGTAAAAATATAAAGTTTTAGACATGGGATTTAAAATTATTGGATATCATTTAACTACACACTGAGGTGTCTGAAATGTCAATGTGTACCCTTATGAAAAAAAAACCTACAATTATACCGGACTCATCACTATTCACAGCTAGAAATTGCACTGAAATGATTAAGAAGACCAAAAGGATGTTGGATTATATCACCCACTGTACTGAGTATAAATGAAGAGTGAGAGTATTCAAGAACTGTAACAATACTTCTGAGGTCTCATTAGGTATAATTTATGAAGATTTTTTTTCTACACCTTCAAACATAACAGGAAAAGAGAAAACTATAGACATGAACTAATAGAATTGCAGTATTACGAGATAGTACGGCTATGAGGAAAGACTGAAGGAGATTAATATTTTCTGCTTAAAAAACAGGGATTAAGAGGTAACATATTAGAAGTACTTAAAATTATGATGTGACTCAGTTGGGTGGATGTAAGCTACTTTAAAATACCCTTTAGAAAGAGGGACACATATGGCACATGATTATGGGTATATTTCACATGCATACATTGCAAGTTTTCCTTCACAAACAAAACTATTCATGCATCAAATAAGAAACCATGTAATGAAGTAGGTATAATACCATGGACTTTTAAACTTGTACATCGAAATTAATCACCCGAGATCAGTCCATAACATTACTGACAACCAGACTATGTTGCAGGCAAATTTATCAACATTAGTCCAAAATAAATATACAAAAAATAGTGAAATGAGACTTACGTATATGACTTACCAGATTATAATCTTGCCAGTATACTGTGCATTAGTATGTACATCAAACTTCAAAAAACGCTAAAGCTTTAGTAAATTATATGAAATATAAGGAAAGAAGTATTTACACTATTGGTGCTGTTTGTCTGCTGAAAGACCTTTTTGAGGGCAACATCAATAAAATAAAGAGGTAATCAGTCAGTCAGTCATTATCCAGCCCGTTATATCCTAACTACAGGGTCACGGGGCCTTTAAAACAAATCAGCCATATTAGTTTTTAGTGAAATTAAAAATTCACTGACATACTATCAAAGTGAAGAAAAAGTTCAAATTATAGAAAAACCTATAATTAATAGACAATTATCATTACAAATTCCAAATACAAAATAAAAAATACCTAGCTATTAACTTTTGATATACATGCCTGTGTTGCACCAGGCAGTAAGTGGCTTATGAATAGTACAGGTTGTGTACTTGCCTGCCAATACATCCCTTCTTACAGACAAATATTAAGTTATTACTTCTGTAACACACTGCATTCATTGCTGGCTTGGAGATGCTTAACATGTGTGTGTGTGTTTTGGAAGGAACTCACTACAGTTCTTTCTGCTGCACAATGTTGTAGGAAACAGTCCTTTCTACTGATAAGTTTGATCAAACACCACAAGCATGTTACTTCCAGAGTAAGACTTTGCAGATGAAGTGTTTTGAAAGATGCTTACCAACCATAATGTCATTTTGAAGAACTAAGTGTAGATATGGGTAGATCTGATGTTTGATGTTACAAACAAATAGATGTACAATTTATTTATTCACTGTTCACACACAGACAGCATCAACAAATCAGTTATTAGGAGTATGTGTTGTACTCACTCTTAGTAACAATAGTACTGTAAAGTGGTAAAATGAGTGGTAACTAAAAGCTGAAAATAAAATATGGACATTTTGTTCTTTGCCAGATGGGTTCATGGGAAACAAAGTAAATACTGACAGCTTTTGGATACTAAATTTAAGAGCCGATCTTAGAAAGTTAAAGTTTTGAGTTAAACTCATATTAATGTTTGCTTAATTTGAAAAGAATATAAATTTCTTTCATAGTCATAACTTATGGTATAGTCTTTTCCCCCTATAAGTTAGCAAGAGATAGAACCTTCTTAATGTAACTGAAAAACAATGTGATAATAAGTACAGTACATAGGGACTTAAAAGACCCATTTTAAGTTTAGAAATGGGATAAACCTACAGTTTTCTGACCGTTTTGAAATGGTTCAGAAATGTTAAGTAAATAGTAACGATTTGAGATGTAACAAGATTAAGCTTAGAATTGAACTTTTCTTAACATTAATTTTTTTTTTTTTTGTGTGAACTGTTTTATTTTAAAACTTTACTAAACTTTTAAAAATGAAGATATTTTGTCTGTGGAATCATTTCTGCGCGTCAGGCTTTTGTTGAATCCCATTTTTTTTGAGTTGAAGCTGCTGAACTTTGGTAATTTTGGAAAAATGCAGCTACACTAAACATGAATCACCCCTGGATGAAACATCAGTCTATCATAACAGCTAAGGTCTTGTGTTTTTATTCTATAATTTTGCTGTTTCTGTATGTTACTATTACATTTTTCATTATGGGCAGTATGGTGGCGCAGTGGTAGTGCTGCTGCTGCCTCGCAGTTAGGAGACCTGGGTTCGCTTCCTTGGTCCTCTATGCGTGGAGTTTGCATGTTCTCCCCATGTCTGTGTGGGTTTCCTCCGGGCAGTCCGGTTTCCTCCCACAGTCCAAAGACATGAAAGTTAGGTGCACTGGCGATCCTAAATTGTCCCTAGTGTGTGCTTGGTGTGTGTGTGTGTGTCCTGCAGTGGACTGATGCCCTGCCCGCATTTGTTCCTGCCTTGCGCCTTGTGTTGACTGGGACTGGCTCCAGCAGACCCCCTGTCACCCTGTGTTAGGATATAGCGGGTTGGAAAATGACTGACTGACATTTTTCATTATTGGTGGTGAAATATGTAATTGCTCAGTACATATTCAACCATCCGTGGATGACATCATTGAAACCTTCTTCTATTAAAGTATATTTGTTACCTGACTTTCTTAATTTGAGAGTTATTTATCAGAGGGAAGATGCTTTTCAGTGATGTTTTGAAGAAGATTAGTTTGAGAGTATAACAGATAACTTAAAATATGGTGAGTTTTGAGACTTTGAATTTGTGTTGCCTCTTTTGCTTTGATTAATGTCATTTGAAAAATTGAAGTGTCAGAATCCTGGATGAGTAATAACCATGAGCTTGGTAGATAATAAATAAATCTGTCTTTGTTGTTTAAAATAAAATCACAAAGCTCTGGTCATCAGTGTCTTTTGATCAGTGTTATCACAACAGGGGAAACACACTCTCACTCACTTGTATTGGCTGAATCCAGAGTCAAGTCAAGTCAAGTTGGGGAGCATGCACTGGTACAGTGCGTTGCCACACCCACTACACAATGAAGCACCTCGGGATCCCGGTACGCAACATCCCCCCCAGGCAAACATGTGGTCCAGTCCCACCCTCCAAAAATTACCCTCTATCTGCCTCAGCCAGGTGTTACGTGGGCGACCCCTTGGCCTGGTCCAGCCACTCAGGTCTCCAACAATGAGGATCTTACGAGACGGATCACCCTCAGGGAAACGTGCCACATGTCCGTAGTGCCATAACTGACGCTCCCTCACAATGCAGGTAACATGCCACATTAGGGACTCCATGAGCAACCACTCATTCGACACAAAGTCAAAACAACGGTACCCAAGGATTTTCTGGAGAGATGCAGTACCAAAGAAGTCCAGTCTTCATCTCAGGCCACTGGATAGCATCCATGTCTCGCAATTATAAAGAAAGACAGGAAGCACCAGGGGCCTCATGCATAACGCCGTGCGTAGAATTTGCACTATAACATGCCATAAGCACAAAAGCCGAAATGTGCTTACGCACAGAAAAATCCAGATGCATGAATCTGTGCGTACTCCAACTTCCACGTTCTTCCGCTCCATAAATCCCGGTCAGCGTGAAAAGTAACGTTCATGCACGCGCCTTCTGTCCCGTCCCCAACTCCTCCCAGAATTATACCTCTATGAATATGCATATCAATATAAATCACCCTTAAGCTCAGCCTTCTGTGAAAAGACAATGGAAAAAGCAAGAGGGAAAATGGAAGAATTTCAGCGAATACCAAGTGGAGGCAAGGAAAACTATTTATTGGTTTAAACAGTGGTATAAACAACAAAAGGAAGCTGATCGCCTGACATAGTCGCACAGTGCCCAAAATAAAAAAGAAGTTGTTACATATCAAAGTCACCGTGAAAAGGCGAGTTGTAGCCCACCATCTGAGTGTCATATGATATTTTTTAGGGTACAGAAAAAAAAAAAGGCACACAGTAGGAAAAAGCACGAAATGTCAACTTCAATCTCGAAATTTCCACTTTAAAAACGTAGTTTATTTTGTCATTAAAGTAGAACATTATAAACTTCATCTTAAAATTGTTTAATTAACCAGTTTCTCAAATCACATCGTAACTAAAGTAGCATGTTAAATGCTTTGTTTTGTATTTGATCTTTCTTGTGCTCTTTGTGTGTGAATCACTACGTATTCATTGAGTGCATTTAAAGTTCTTGGGATGAAACTGTTTCTGAACCGCGAGGTCCATACAGGAAAGGCTTTGAAACGTTTTGCCGTGGCTGAGGCAGGGTGGGCTTGATGCTGTATACCGATATTTCTCTTTGCGATCAGCTGCTGCTGTGATTCCCCACTCAGATACAGTGAGATAAATATTCTGAGTGTAGCAGTGAGAGTAATATGGAAAAAGATGGTCCGCTGTGGCAACCCTTAACAGAAGCAGCTGAAAGAAGAAAAAAAAGGTGCAGTGAGATTAACAATGCTAAAGCAGTTATGCTATTTGGAATACTATGGCTATTCCCTGGACCATTATATTGTTACAGGTTAATTACAATTAGATGCATTATACTAATAAACAATATGCAACTAATTTCAGTGTATTTATAAAGCCGCATCAGAAAAATAAAAGATAACCACACAGGTACAGTAGCACTGCTTTGATGCTGCGTGCCGCCAGTCTGCAAAACCAAGTGAAGAACTTACGTACAACATGGTATGAGGTACCGTGGAAAAGTGCGTGGCTTTACGCCAAGTGTTGGTTTTATACATCGCAATTTCAACGTGGAAACGTTGTTACGCAACATTTCTGTGCTGCATAGAGGCCCCAGGACTCTAAAGACTTGGACCTTCGTCCTTTTGCATAGATATTGGGAGCGCCACACACCCCTTTCCGGTGACCTCATGACCTCCCCATGCTCTCCCAATCCATCTACAGACTTCATAGGAAGAGTCACCAGAGACATGAATGTCATTGCCAAGGTAAGTAAACCTCTTGAAAAGGTCGACACTCTCCCCGCAAACAGAAACACTGCTGATGGCTGTGCCCAAGAGGTCATTAAAGGCCTGGATCTTGTTTTTTATCCAGGACATTTGTAAGCCCAGACATTCAGACTCCTCACTCTGCCTCTCGAGCGCCCTGATCAGAGCCTCCATTGACTCTGCAAAGATCACAGCATCGTCAGCAAAGTCAAGATCAGTGAATCTTTCTTGACAAACAGATGGCCCACAGCCGCTGGACCCCACAACCTAGCCCAACACCCAGTCCATACAAGCATTGAACAGAGTAGGAGCAAGAACACACCCCTGACGAACCCCAGAATCAACTGGAAAAAACGCAGAGGTTCTGCTATGACTCAGCAGCACAATATTTTTGTTCATGGTTTTGTTTTAAAGTGTCTCTGCATGAGAAAGTTAACTTCA
This sequence comes from Polypterus senegalus, assembly GCF_016835505.1. Taxonomy (NCBI): domain Eukaryota; kingdom Metazoa; phylum Chordata; class Cladistia; order Polypteriformes; family Polypteridae; genus Polypterus; species Polypterus senegalus. The sequence continues at coordinate 93,975,451 of NC_053163.1, read as the reverse complement.
AATGACAATAACAAGACACTTTGGTATCAACTCAATACCAAAATTCAGAAAATGATACAACACCATTTTTTACAGTATCAGTAGTACTAAGTGAAAATAGAGGAATTAATAATGAATGCCCATCAATACGTGAAACAGTGAAGAAGAACTGCATATGAAAATGACTAACGGTAGTGATCCAAAGCACAGTGAAATATAAATTAATTAAAATGAAAAAAGCAGAGGCAGGACTCCAGAAAGCATCTGCAGCACAGGGTATGTAGAAGCATGAATATTGTGTAGTACTCTTCAATACAAAAAATACAACCTGTAGCAATATTTGGTAATGTTATAAAGATGATTAAAAATCATTAAATGTTGGTTTAAAATTCCAAAGAAAAATTGTAACAATGTATTGGCATCAAAGCCTAAAATTAAACCTGTCTGTTTCTACCATATTCTCAAGAACATTAACTCACCATACAGTATAAAATTAAATCAGTAATTAGTTTGTGGGGCTTCATTTTATTTCATCATGGCATATCACTATCACATAATCTGCGTTTCTTCATCTCCTTGTAATGCCGAGCGTTGATTGCTATTGTGAACATTTACTCTATACACATGTAAAACTTAGCTTTTTGTACGCGTTTTGGCCTTTTATCCACATGCAAACTAGTTTTAGGTCCCTGAAAATGGAGCTTTTGAAAAATTCTGCCTTCCCTGTTTACATGTAGACAATGAATACACAATTTTTGGCTTGTAACATCAGTTTGTGCGCTGGTATCTTCTGTGATTGATGTCAGTGTATGTGCCATTATCTGTTTTGTTTACATGAGGCAATTCTGTGCAATTGTGGTCATAGCTAAAGTAGTGCTGGTGACTTATTGCACGTTTACATTTAAACATATAATTACTTTATCACTGAACTGAGCGACAGAGGCGCCCAAATGCGCTATGGAGTTCACTGCAACTTTGAACACTCCGATGACTCAGACCTCTAGTTTTTGGAACAACTTTGAGAACAATGTGGTTGTTGCTGAAGATAATTTTCATTTGTCATGGACACTGCTGTTGTCTTTGAGTGAGCTGCTTCTCCTGTACATTGAACGAAAGACAACTGTAATGAGATCGCCTGTCAGTAATCTCAAAAAAGTTGCCTGCACACTCCAATATTTAGCAGAGAGGGGAGATTGCGGAAGATGGCAAACTCCATTGGGTTGTCAAGACAGGTGGTTTCTAAAACAGTAAAGCAAGTGTGTGAAGTAATCACAGTCCACATTGACCCTGTGTATATACAAATACCTTTCACTGAGTCCAAAGTCGAGGAACTTGTACCAGTGTTTCACCAGGACTCATTTAGAAATAAAGCAGCCATCTACAAATTCCATGGATTATTTCAACAGAAAGGAGATATTTTCTCTTAACATACAATGCATCTGTATTTACAAGTGTTCATTTATAGACGTTGTAGTGAAATGGCTGGCTAGTGTACATGACACCCGCATTTTCATAAATTCCAAGCTGAACACACATTTGATAAAAAAAGGTGATGGACATTAATCTAAATTACATTCCCTTTGTTATTTATGCCTGCTTTGTGCACTTGACAGAGGATTTTTGCGTTGAAAACGGTGAGCACATGGATAAGATTTTGTAAAAAAAGGAAGGAGGAAAACTCCTTTTTAAAAAACACCCAGTTACGTGTGGACAAGGCCTTAGTAACAATATGAACATAGACAATGACGTTGGCTCATTCAACAATCAAGAGCTTTGCTATGATACAAAAGGTAAAGTAATGTAATCAGTTCAGTTCAGACTTACTGCCACATGTACAAAGTACAACGAAATTCTTGTTTGCACTCCTGACCAACATGCTCCATGCCATCACTCTCTGAGAATGCAAATCTCACTGTGCAGATTTTGTAAAATATAACAATAGACTACAATAAGCAATTAGAACCCTGGGCTTTTGTGGACCCACCAGTTCCACAGCCTATGAGAAGAAGTCATGTGTGGAAATGGTTTGCTTTCTAGACAAATGATCTGGGAAACATAAATTATTCTGAAAAACCATTCTGTAAACAATGGCTCTAACCAATGCAAACTAAAGCAGGAAACAAGTCAAATCTGGCTAAGCACCTTAAAGACTAACATCCTAATTTTATACAAAGACTGAGTTTGAATATAACGTTGCATTAACAACTTGTACCATAATGTGTTGTCCAAGTGTCCTTATGCAGAAATACATGTACAATAAAACGGATAAGACGTTATGGATAAGAGAAAAGATGGATAACAGAACAGCTACTTAAGAAATGACATATAGTAGATTAGTTTGGCAAATAGTTGTATTTATTTACAAAACAAAACTATGCAGTATTAACAAAATATAATATAATATTAACAAAAATTAATCAATTCATATAATATTGTAACAACTAGTGTAAAAATCAAATACATCTCAGATATACTGGAGTTTTCTACATTTTATTTGGAGTCTTCATTCTGAAACAAAAGCACACCTCCAAAACAATAAAAGAAAGCTTTCATTATCAATCAGTTTATCTCCTGCCACTCACATTCTGTCTTTCTCTATACCACAAACACAAACCTGCTAATTGTCTCCCGGGTTCCTCAAAAGTTCCTTCCGCCGTACCTTCCTTTTTCTCCTAACTTCTCCATACCCTTTTCTTCTAAAAGGCGAGTCCGCCTCTTACAAAACAAAAGCCCTTGACCCAGTCCCATCACTTACAGCATTCATTCCATCGTTTCATCTCCCACATAGCACCTGCCCAAGCTGCCTGCAAGTCACAATAGATTAACAAAACATAATATAACAGAATTTAAAATGAAAATTACAATACAGAAGAGCATTAACATTAATACAGAATAACATTACCATCAGTGGTTTCCATTTATGACAAGTTTTTTCAATGTGGTGGGCATCACACTTCATATCATTCACTGTTGATCTTCTTACTCTGTACTTGAAGCACTTTCACAATTTCCTATATGTTTAATAATTTTAATTTTTTGTGACAATTCCAGTGCCACACGTGTATGTTTATCAGCCATAACAGTGTATGGTAGATTAATTATAACAAAACATAAAAGCTATGAAGTACCATTAAAACTGAAGGTATGTAACTGACACTGTGATCTCAAAATGCAGCATGACACATGGTACTGGGGAAGTACACTATGCGTACCACACAGCAGTAGTAGTACAGTAATAGGTAGGTGCTGGTGTGCACAATGTTTAGCTTATTTTTTTTTGGCCCACAGACTGATGGTTATTCAAATCATCAATAATATTTTTACTATATTGCTATCATTTATGCTTGAAATGGCTGGTATTTAACTCATTATAGGCACTTGTAAACCTAAGCTTCAAAATCTGATACACCTAAATAGGACTTAGCGTTATAATGAATACTGAGGTTATATTTGATACGTTTATACTTTCAAAATTTCCGGAGGATGCATCCATCCATCCATCCATTATCCAACCCACTATATCCTAACTACAGGGTCACGGGGGTCTGCTGGAGGCAATTCCAGCCAACACAGGGCACAAGACAGGAAAGAAACCCCGGGCAGGGTGCCAGCCCACTGCAGGGCACACACACACACACACACACACCAAGCACACGCTGGGGCCAGTTTAAAATCGTCAATGCACCTAACATGCATGTCTTTGGACTGTGGGAGGAAACCGATGCAGACGAAACCCATGCAGACACGGGGAGAACATGCAAACTCCACGCAGGGAGGACCCGGGAAACGAACCCAGATATCCTAACTGCGAGGCAGCAGTGCTACCCACTGCGCCACCGTGCCACCTGAGGATGTATCGCTTTATCATTTTGTATTTTTTTAATCCAACAGTGTTTATTTTATAGTGCTGTGTAGTATGCACAACTTAGAACTATTGCTTGAGTATTTGCATTTGATCATCCTGACACTGTTCCTACAATCAGCCCAGCTATTGAAATGACCTATCAGGCATGCATGTACGTTGTCACTTGTACAACTGATATTATCTGTACATCTGTAAAATGGGTACTGATGCATCTTGGAGACATATGGAGATGTTTTGGCTTCAAATGATTAGATGACCAACAAAGCAAAGTCATATATCAGTACCACAAATCTTTCTTACCATCTCACACAATGACATGCAATTCAGTATGAAGAGATGATTAAAACTCTGTACTGCATATTTTTCTCTCTCTCTCACGTGTCTCCAAAAATCATCCAGTAATTTAATAAACTACATTAGCAGCTTTATTTTCTCATTGTGTACCTTACAAAAAAGTCTCTGTCAGTATAGTCGAAAAAACAGGATTTAAGCAGCTTCTTAAAACAATGGATCCTAAATATGAGTTGCTAATCTATAATTCTGCTGAAGCATTACTAAAGTTATACACTGAGGTCTGAAAAAAAATTACTAAAAAAACATTCCCATGTCGCATACTTTGTTACCACCACTGATTTGTGATCTAGCAAAACATGTGAGCCCTGCTTTATACTATATATTTTATAGAAAAATGTGAGATAAAATGTTTGTGCCTACAAACAAGAAAATTTTCGGAAGATCACACCATCAAGACAATTGCACAAGGCCTTCAAAATTATCTTAGAATTTAAAAGAAAACAGACAAAAGTGTGCATTCACAAAGATAATGGCAACAATGTAATCAAATCAGTGAGCTTAAATAAATGGATAAGGCAGTTTTGGACATGCACATATATCACCTTGTCACTGATGAATAGGCTGTATCATGTTTTACTTAATCAAAATTATTATTGAGTTATACTTAATTTTGGATATTGTACCTAACAGTATGTTTAACAATATCTAAGGTTTGATTCCAGTACGCTCCTTTCCGGCGAGAAGAGGGCAGTGAAGCAGTCCTCAGGTTCTCTGCAAGATTTAAATGAGAATGCGGGAAGAGCCCAGAACCATTATAATTAAGAAGTGCATAGTAGGGGTGTGCGATATTGGCAAAAAATTATATCTCGATATTTTCTAAGACTTGACAAGAACGATAATTAGATGATATTTTGTATTCTTTAGAAAAATAATTTGTAAATGTTTTATTGATCTAGCGTGGTCTTTTAATTAGGATATGAATTGTTGCTTACTAATGAGATTAATGAAAACAACAAGTAAGGAAAACTTAAAGTAAAATAACACAAAAACATTAAAATCACCAGTCAAAGTATTACTGAGATCAAACAGTTCAAGTATGAGTACAGTGATCCCTCGCTATATCGTGCTTCGACTTTCGCGGCTTCACTCCATCACGGATTTTAAATGTAAGCATATCTAAATATATATCATGGATTTTTCGCTGGTTCGCAGATTTCTGCAGACAATGGGTCTTTTAATTTAAAGTACATGCTTCCTCAGTTTGTTTGCCCAGTCGATTTCTTACAAGGGACGCTATTGGCGGATGGCTTAGAAGCTACCCAATCAGAGCATGTATTACATATTAACTAAAACTCCTCAATGATATGCAATGTGCTTCCCGAGCGGATTGTTTGCTTTTCTCGGTCTTTCTCTGACATTCTCTGCGCCTGACGGAGGGGGTGTGAGCAGAGGGGCTGTTTGCCTAGAGGATATGGACGCTCCTCTAAGAAATGCCGCTTTATCGTGGTGGCCCAAAAGCTCGTATTGATTTTTTGATTGTTTGCTTTAATCTCGTGTGCTCTCTCTCTGACGTTCTCTGCTCCTGACAGAGGGGGTGTGAGCAGAGGGGCTGTTTGCACAGAGGCTGTTTGTTTAGAAGATACGGAGGCTACTCTAAAAATGCTGAAAGACTACCTTCACATTGCTCCCTTCTTTGCGGCTGCTTTTTCGCGGTGCTCATACTTAAAAGCCCAACAGCACGTACTGGCACGCTCTCTCTATCTCTCAGACATTCTCTGCTCCTGACAGCGCTCATTTGAAGAAAAGATATGTTTGCATTCTTTAAATTGTGAGAAAGAACTGTCATCTCTGTCTTGTCATGGAGCACAGTTTAAACTTTTGACTAAAGGGTGTTATTTCATGTCTAGAGGGCTCTAATAATGTTAACAATGTGGGAGAGTTTATAAGGGCTTAAAATATATAAAAATAACCATACAAACATATGGTTTCTACTTTGCGGATTTTCACCTATCAAGGGGGGTTCTGGAATGCAACCCCCGCGATCGAGGAGGGATTACTGTAAGCCATTTCAAAGTGGCCTACAGGATTTACACAAAAGTTACACCAATAAAACTACTGTATATACTCATGAATAAGTTGGGTCTTGAAACCCAAAAAATCCATCATAAAATAAGACCTGGAAAAAGCGACAGTTACTTTTTTTTTTTTACATCTTCTTACTTCCTCCAATCTCACGCCAGTTTCTCAGACACATCGAACTTTGTTGCAGCAGTACAGTTACCAATTTCTTTCGCCACTTCAACATCATTTCATTTTTAAGGTGTATGAGAGTGTGAGATCCAAAAAACACAAAACAGTGCAAACATCGCTTTGGAATATTTTGGGTATTACCGTGTGGTCACGTAGGCACAATACACAGAACAAAAAGGCAATGTGTTCCATGGTTACTAAATCAGGTGGGCGTTAGCATATCATAATCTTTTGGACCAATAGCGTGAGTTTTCCGCATTCGACTTATACGATCGACATTATAAAATACCGGAAATTATACGGTTAAATCAAACTCCGACCTATCCCTGGGAGAACTTAAACGTGAATATATACAGTATTAAAATGACAACATTTTAAACACATGCTTGCCCTTAACGTAAACAAGATATGAATCCAAAGGGAATAAAATACTAATCATAATAATGACCTACGGGGCATGAATATTACCATCTGGGTAAACATAAACTGCTGTACTGAAAGGTGAACTGTGCAGCATACAAAGAAGAACAAAAATTTTACATACTGTAATATAGTGAAAAAAGCTACATTTGTCAAATACTGCACAGAAAAAATACTATAGCATTTGCTAGCAAGTTCTATCATTTATTGTATAAAAAGACAAAAAAAAATAAAAAACCTATAACATTTTTAAACAAATTACTATCTTCAAGTTCTGTCCAATATTGCACAAAGATATCAGAAAAAATAAAACAATTGTAAAGTTCTGCCAAGGAAACTTCAAGATATGTGTCAGAGACATCAGTCCATCACAGCATCTGACTTCAGAGCAGCATGGCTGCATGCTACAACATTTCCTCTGGTGCTGAAACCCCTGACAGAATGGCTGCTTTAGGCAGGGATGCACAGATACTTTTTTGCAAGTTTCACTGATTTTGGGGAAATGTACTTCTTGTGTTTTTCACCCCTCAAGTGGATTTACATCACTGTCCACATCAGGTGTCATCAAGTAGCTCTTGATCTCTTTTTCAATCGTAGTGTGCAGAGACTCGTCTTCTCTGAATTCGTGCATTTTTTTAATAGAGGCTAAAAGACTTTTTTTTTTCCTTTTTTGTTCCCTCCCTTGTGTCATCCCTGCTCCAACTTCTGCAGCCATAGGGGCGGGATAGAGCAGGGCAAGGAGGCAGAGATCTGTGCGAGTGTTTTAACTAATGAGAGAAATAAATGTGCTTTGGAATCGAGGACCCCCAACCAAGATGGCTTGCAAAATAAAACAAACCTAATACAGTAGGTATATGCTTCTTACGGAAATAAAAATAATCTGTTCAAACTAATTTTTTTGCCCTGATAATAATGGGGGCCCCATACTAGCTCAATTTCACTTAAATTGCATTTCATAGAGGAACAGCATCTTTTGCCACACCAGCTCTGTATGCTGGAACTCACTCATTTCAATCTCAGCTTATTACCTGCAGTGGTTTTGACTGTGTTCAGTTACATTTGTCTTACAATTACAGGAAAATAGGCAATTGATCTTAACAGAAAATCATGGCAACTTTACAAGGAAAACTAGAGGGTTGTGAATTCTCATACATAGAACAGTCTCATTTGTAGCATCAGATGTAGTGTCTGATCCTGAAGGGAGATATGTGATTGTCATGGGCAATTAATTTAACTATAAAGTGATTTTTATTCAATTTTTATGCACCCAATGTCGATGATAGGGAATTCATGCAAAATGCATTTGCATCCATTCCCAATGTGAACACTCATAAAATTATAATGGCTGGGGACTTTAATTGTGTTTTAAATCCACTCTTAGATAGGTCTCCTGTCACAGGGGTGATGACATCTAACACTGCAAAGACACAGTTTTTACCTGACCACAATTAATCAGACCCCTGGAGGTTTCTAAACGCAAACTCAAGAACATACAGGTAAAATTACGTTACAATGAATATCTTTACAATGAAATTTTCATTATATTAAAGTATTTTTATGGTCCCAACCGCTTCCCCATATGACTATAGATAGTCTATAGAAATCTCGTTACCACAACGTACATTCAGCAGATACTTTCATTACTATGAAGTGCATAAAAGACCTTGAAATGCCTGAATGAATCATCCTCTGTGGCCGCAGCTCAGTTGTGCACAACGATCCCCAAATAGAAACATTGTAATTTTTATTGCTTTCTTCGAACTTTCCTCATACTATTTTTTGGATTTTTTGCCTTTTTTGTTTCCTGTGGTTTTCAGTGATACCTTTTGCTTATTGCTCGTCAACATTTGAAAAACATCCATTGGAATTTCACTCATTGTCACCCTCCTATAGAAATGAAAGACACGAAAAAACAGTAACAGTTCATATTAGAATAAAAAACGTAAAATTTTTGCAGCTCTCGATTGCGGCAAAAAGAAAAAATATGTTGACAGTGAATTCGGAATTTTGCCATTGACACTGTCAACTTTTTCAAAGACCAAGCAAAAAAAGAAGAAAAATCTTGGGTTGCAAATGTATGTGAACAGCTGCATTTGAAGACGTCGAAAAAGCAGTTTTTATGTGATTCAGTGAAGCTTGTTGAAGAAACATTCCTATTAATGCAGCACTCATTCAAGAAAATGTGAGGTTTGTAAATTCTCTTGGGACCTCCCTCAACTATACAGCACGCTGAAGAGCATCCTGAAGTACGATCTCCACATCTGTGGAAGACAGTTTATCAGTTGCTGGGGTAAACAGCAGGCTCACAGCTATGCTGCGTCTCTCCAGCAAAGCAAACAGAAAAGATCTCGATGGGTGGTGCAAGGTACATTGTAAATGCAGATAACAGGATAACTTGGTCACTGACCTGGCCACGACCCTGCCTGACTGCTGTGTCTGTGTATAGCAGAGTGGCAGACCCCACTACAATAAATAACTGTGCCATTCCTGTTTCAAGCTGAATAAAGCAGGTTTTGCTAAAGTACTGAGACTAAGGCTTGTGTTTTAGGGTGCAAGACAGGGGCTTGTAGCGCAACCACCATCTTTTATGATTTGCTTCTGTGGCGCTTCACTGAAGCACTGTGAGCCTGCTGTTGCCCTGCCCCAGCAACGGACAAACAATCTTCCACAGACGCAGCAATCGTGCTTTAGGACGCACTTCAGCGTGTCGCTTCCCTTGGGTGGGGAGTTGGGGGGGATCCCAAAAGTGTTCAGAACCCTCACAATATGAAGAAGAAGAAAAGGATGATTCGTCTTCTGATTGATAATTGTGCTGCACACAACATGCTTCCACATTTAGATGTTCATGTTGAATTCCTCCCTCCCAACTGCACGGCAGTGCTTCAGCCAATGGATTTGGGCATCATTTTCACCCTGAAAGTGTAGTATGACAAGGAAATGCTGAGAAAAATTCTCGTCAGCATAACTTGTAGGCAAGAGGAGATTAAAATTAACGTGAAAGAAGCTATTGAAATGATTGCAAATGCCGGGACGCAAGTTAAAGAAAGCCCTATAGTGACAAATACAGAATCTCATTACAACTAAATTTTCGTTACAACAAAATATTTTTTAGGTCCCTGGGAGTTCATTGTAATGGAATTTTACCTGTATTCCTTCTACTCTGCAACAAATGCAGAATGCAGCTGCTAGAATCCTAACTAGGACAAGAAAATCCGAACACATTTCTCCAGTTTTGATGTCACTACACTGATTATCTGTGTCATTCAGAATTGACTTTAAAATTCTGCTTATGGTTTATAAAGCCTTAAATAATCTCACTCCATCTTATATATCGGAATGTCTATATTCCAAATAGTAACCTTAGATCCTCAAATGAGTGTCTCCTTAGAATTCCAAAAGCAAAACTTAAAAGAAGTGGTGAGGTGGCCTTCTACTGTTATGCACCTAAAATCTGAAATAGCCTGCCAATAGGAATTCGCCAGGCCAATACAGTGGAGCACTTTAAAACACTGCTGAAAACACATTACTTTAACATGGCTTTCTCATAACCGCACTTTCATTTAATCCTGATACTCTGTATGTTCAATTCATTATAATAATTATTCATGGTGGCTCTAAATTTCGTACTAACCCCTACACTCTCTTCTGTTTCTTTTTCCAGTTTCTTTGTGGTGGTGGCCTGCGTCACCACCACCTACTCAAAGCATCATGATGCTCCAACATTGATGGACTAAAAGCTAGAATTCTACATGAGCATCATCATCAAGTCCTTCCGTGAGAACCCAAAATACAAAGAGGACTGTTTCATTTATGTGACTTAGAATGCCCAGAGGGGACAGGGCGGTCTCATGGTCTGGAATCCCTGCAGATTTAATTTTTTTCTCCAGACATCTGGAGTTTTTTTGTTTTTTTTTTTGTCCTCCTGGCCATCGGACCTTACTCTTATTCTATGTTAATGTTGACTTATTTTATTTTCTTACTGTGTCTTTTATTTTTCTATTCTTCATAAAGTAAAGTTTTTGTATGAAAATGTGCTATATAAATAAATGTTGTTGTTGTTGAGTAGCATCATTGCTACTCAAGAAATGATTATTTCTTTATAGATAATTTCTTGCATACAATTAAATCTTGCAAGTACTACGCTATTGTTATTTCCGACCATGCCCCTCTGATCTTGGAGCTAAAATCATTATACCCCATATACTCATCTTGCAGATGGTGTCTTAACCCACTTCTATTAGCAGACGAGAACTGTACGGAACTTATATCCAAACAAATCAGTTTATTTCTAGTGACAAATACATCCTCAGAGGTCTCTGCAGGAATACTCTGGGAAACTCTAAAGGCCTTCTTAAAAGGACAGATTGTTTCGTATCTTTCCCACAGAAATAATTTAGAAAACAAGAAGGTATCAGAACTAACCAGCAAAATTACTAGAATAGATCAAGAACGTGCCAGGTGTCCAAATAAGGCTCTTCATAGGAAAAGGTAGGCTCTGCATTCAGAGCGCAACCTCTACAACAACCAAAGAAACTGAACCACTCAATTTTAAATCAAGACATCATTACTATGAACATTGAGAGAACGCTAATAAGCTCTTAGCTCAACAAATCCACAAGCAAGAAGTTTGCAATGCAATCCCAGCAATCACCAACACGAATTGAGATAAAATCATTGACCATAAAAATATAATGCACACATTTAGAGACTACTATAAATCCTTATATTCTACTGAGTTTAAAGAAGACAACATACAATCTAATGCATTTCTGGATGCATTACAGATGCCACAAACAGACATCAGAATTACTAGATGCTAGAAAATCACTTCAGAGTGGGAAAGCAGCAGACCCTGATGGCTACCCTGTCGAATTTTAAAAGAAATTCTCCACTTAGCTAGCTCCCCTCTTATTAGCAACATTTACAGAAACTAGAGTCAATCCAATTCTACCTCAAAATTTTCGCCAAGCATTAATCACCATCTTTCCTAAACAAAATAAGGACTTATTACAATGTACATCATACAGACCAATTTCACTTCCGAATAATAATGTTAGGATACTCTCCAAAGTTCTAGCTACTTTGGTGGAGAAAGTGCTGCCTTCGGTAATATCACAAGAACAAACTGGGTTTATTAAAGGCTGACACTTAGCTTCCAATCTTCTACGCCTGTTTAATGTAATATATTCACCTGCAAAGTCAAACACCCCAGAGATATTATTATCGTTGAATGCAAAAAAGCATTTGATATGATTGAATTAGGGCTGTTCGATATAACGATATATATCGGATGACAATATGAAAACGTCTATCGCTGCACATTACGCTATCGTTTGTTTCGTGGTGTCGCAAAATAAACTGTTTACGGCAATATTTTTTTCATTGTTTTGATGGCCACCACGTGGATGCAGACACACTAGCATGGCTGATGAAGACGAGGCAACACCAGGTAGCTCAACACAGAAGGACCTTGTTCCTAAATGAGGGGCTACCTCTGTAGTATGGAGATGGTTTGGATTTGAAGAGTCTGACACGGACCAGAAAACGGTACTGTGCAAATTATGCTGCAAACCGATCGCTACCACAGACTCCAACACGACAAACCTCTTCTACCACCTCCAAAAAGCACGTGGCGAGCATGCAGAGAGTTTACAACTGAGAGGCAGGCCACGTAGGATATTACAGTTGTAAAGGTACTATTTAAACGAGCATGTTAAAAGCTTGGAAGATTAATTGCTACCAAAACAATTTGCTTAAGGCATAATTTTCCCTGCAGCGTTTGCTGTCAGCGTTAATCTTGTTAAAATTACTGTAGCGTCTTCCAGACGTAATGACGATCCGAGACGGTCACTTGGTTAGTTCCCTCTTTATTAAACACAAACAAAAAAAATGGTTGCTGTTGGCCACAACCACGCCGAACAGACAGCAATCCAAAACAAACTCTCTTAGCTAGGCTTACAAGATCGTCGTCCACTCCTCCTTTTTCACAGCGCTTCGCCCCATGGAACCTCTTTTACCTTCCACTCTATTACAGTCCATCAGAAATAACAGGGACAACAGAATAAATAACTGAGAGGGATGTAAATCACAGAACACAAACTGCAGAACAGAACTCTACAATAAAGAACAGAACGCTATATTATGTTTACGCCACAACTGCATTAACGGCAAATCTCCGTTAACGAGTTACAGGGATCGCCCGTGCTTGGGGCTGGACGGCATCAACACGCTAGCGCCGCCCAGTCCCACGCACGGGGCGATCAGCTGTAACTCATTAACGGAGATTTGCCACACTACGATGTGCAAATTAACATTTTACTCGAATGTAGCCTAAAAAATATTATATTTAATATTATATATTTAATATATTTTTGCCGTAAGCCTTATTGCTGCTACAGTTTGAAGTACAATGTTTACATTTGGTTTTGACAGTTAATGTTAAACTTGTATTTATTTTGTTTAAAGGGTTTATTGGCCTTATATAGTTTAGTTGTTAGTGCTTTGATCCTTTTATATTTAATATATGTTGTGAGAGTTATTGCTGCTACAGTTCACATTTTGTTTATGTCAGGCATTTTATATAGCAGTATTTTATATTGGGCCTTTAGTAATTTGTTTTTGAAAAGTGTTTTATATTTGATACATTAACATTTTATGTTTACATTCTAAGTCAAACATTTGCTCAAATGTTCTAAATAAAAGAACAGAAATAATTACAAGTTGAGTACTTCTCATTTTTGATTTTTTTAATTTAAATGAAAAAAAAGGAGTGGTGATTATATAAACTATTCACTGAATACAAAGAAAATGTACTATATCGTGATATCGGGATATGAAATGAAATATCGGGATATAATATTTTGGTCATATCGCACAGCCCTAGATTGAATAGCATTACCTTTCACTACATTAGAGAAATATGGGTTTGGCCTGAACATTTGTGCATGGATCAAACTACTGTATAATAATACAGAAGCTTCAGTTTCTATTAACAACATTTGTTCAGACTACTTTAAACTAGAATGTGGTAGTTCACTGTCGAAATGCTTATTAAATAAGGGGGATAATTAGAGAAGGATTTGAACAGAAAATTTCTCTATACACAAATGATACGGTACTGTATATACCCACAAAATACTGTGCCTGCAGTCTTAACGGCACTTACAGAATTTCAAAAGATTTATGGTCTCAGAATTAATTTGAATAAAAGTGTGCTCTTTCCAGTGAATTCTCAAGCATACAATATTAGATGGGACACCTTCCCTTTTATCATTGCAGATCAGTTTAAATACCTAGGGGTAAATATCACAAGTAAACATAAAGCTCAAAATTTCGCCGTCTGTATGGAAAAAAGTAAGCAAAGCTTGCATAGATAGTCAACCCTTCACTCACTCTAGCTGGAAGAATTAACATTGTTAAGATGAATATCCTTCCAAAGCTTCTCTTATTTCAAAACATTCCAATATACATCAATAAATTATTTTTAAAGCAATTAGATTCAACTATAACCTCATTTCTTTGTAACCTGAAACATCCACATATCCAAAGAGCGACCAAACAACGACCTAAGGCAGAAGGTGGCATGGCTCTACCTAACTTTTAGTTTTATTACTGGGCAGTGAACATTAAAGCTATAAAAACCTGGACACAAATAGATGAACATACACAGGCTTGATGCACAATAGAAATTAAATCCTGCAGCACTTCTTTATATTCCCTGCTTTGTGCCCCAATAAATGCAAGTTATCGCCAATATACTAATGACCTAATTGTGCTTCACTCACTCATAGTATGGAACCAATGTAGGAAGCATTTTAAGATGGAGAATCATTTATCTGTGGCACCTCTGCATGAGAACCACCTTTTTCAACCCTCGCAAACATATGCAGTTTTTAATACCTGGAAAACATTTGGGATTACATTATTTAGAGATCTTAATATAGACAACAACTTTGCATGCTATGAACAATTATATTCCAAATCTAACTTTCCAGCAACACATTTCTTTCACTATCTTCAAATTAGAAACCTTTTTAAACAGAAACTGCCCGATTTTCCTCATCTCCCACCTTCTTCTGTTATGTAAAAAAATATTGCTCAGTTTCGAGGACTAAAAAAACAAAACTGACATGTGGTAGTACTTGTAGTAGTAGAAGTGGAGTACACTGATCCCCCACCTATCAGTGAAGATACGTTACAGACCAATCAGCGATAGGTGAAAATCCGCAATATAGAAAGACCATATAAATACACATTTTTTGTATAGTTTAAGCCTTAAAATACCCCTCCCACACGCTTTAAACACATGTAAACTTATTAAAACACACTTTGTAAACACATATGATATGTGGATGTTGGGCTAAGAATATGAGTAACATCTATTATAAAAAAAAAAAATCTTGGCAGGGAAACCAGGGAGACGACAAGCAGAACAGGCATCTTGGCAGAAGCAGCACAAAGCCAGTAGCTGATCCATATACTTCTGCTTAGAATGCGTTCAGCTCCCGCCCTTCAAAACACAAGCGGGAGAGACGTGAAGTGGAAGGAGCATAGCGCGCCTCTGTGTCGGGGGGAGGTTGGGGGGTTTTAGATGGGTGAACGAAGCGATCGAGACCAGATCATCTCATTTCAAATGAAAGCTTATTAGGGTACAGAGAAAAAAAATAGGTACACAGTGGGGAAAAAGTGCGAAATGTCAACTTTAATCTCGAAATTTCCGCTTTAATCACATAGTTTATTTTGTCACTAAAGTAGAACATCATAAACTTCATCTTAAAATCGTTTAATTTACTAGTTTCTCAAATCCCATCTTAACTAAAGTTGCACGTTAAATGCTTTGTTTTGTATTTGATCTTCTATGTGCTCTATGTGTGTGAATCACTATGTGCTTCCAGGCATTATCTTCCTCCAACAGGACACAGAATCCATTACATTCGTAATATTACAGCTCTCTGAATAACTAAAATACTGAGATGTATACTTGATATAATTTTTATGATGATAAGAGTTAAAGCATGTTATTAAACATGGGAAAACGGTGGCGCAGTGATTGTGCATGCGTGACCTTCGATGAAATAATTTATTGTAGCAGTACTGTCTCTTTCAAACGTACTAACCCCCAATTCCTGTCCTTCCTTTTCTTTCTCCAAATACCCAATCGCCACACAATCAGCTCTGTAATAGACGTTAAGCCATCTGTAAGCTTAGAATGCCAATTCTTCAAAATCTTTAAGGAACATTAAAATATCTTCGTAGTACATGTTTATAATTATTCTATCCTTCCAGTGTCACGCCAGTCCTAGCAAGCATACAACACGAGGCAAGGACAATCAGTGAACTAGTGCAGTGACACCGTGCCCTCACATGTTTAATTATTAACAATATAGATTATTTAAATGAAGTTAAAGTTTTATCTATATAATATAATAAACATATTTTGCTGCATTTCATCTTAAAAATGATATTGTCATCATATGTAAATATGTGCTTTATAAAGTGGCTCAGGTTGTGCAATATTATAACTGTAGTGCAAGTTTACAGTGAGGTGATTGTACTAATTAAGTACAAACAGTTCTACAAGGAGCACTTGATGGACTGATTGAGTGTGTTTATAGTTCTTGGGATGAAACTGTTTCTGAACCGCGAGGTCCGTACAGGAAAGGTTTTGAAGTGTTTGCAGTGTGAGAGCAGTTCAAATAGGCAGCATGGCTGAGGCAGCATATGCTTGATGCTGTATACCGATAATTCTCTTTCCAATTAGCTGCTCCAAGCGGTGCAGTGAGAGTAATATGGAAAAAGTTGATCCGCTGTGGCAACCCCTAACAGGAGCAGCTGAAAGAAGAAAAAGAAGGTGCAGTGAGAGTAACAACGCTAAAGCACATATGGTATTTAGAATAGTTTGGCCATTCCGTGAACCATTATATTGTTACAGGTTAATTACAATCAGATGCATTAAACTAATAAATAATATGCGGTTAATTCCAGTGTATTTATAAAGCCGTGTTAGGGATATGGATCTAAAAAAGAAAGGGTAGCCACACATGAACAGTAGCACTGCTTTGACGCTAGGTGCCACCAGTCTGCAAAACCAAGTGCAGAACTTGCATACGCCAGGTTATCAGCTACCGTGGAAATGTGCGTGGCTTTACACCAAGTTTAGGTTTTATACATCGCGATTTGAACGTGGAAACAGGCTTACGCAACATTTTTGTGCATACGCACCGTTTATACATGAGGCCCCAGGAGACTGCAGATGACAAGAGCTGCTCAATTTGTGAATAACAAAATAATACTTATTTAGTGCTTCAAAGCTTCAAAAAGACAAGTATCATCTGTGTTAGCAGAAACATGTAATTGCTGAAACACACAGTTAGTAGGACAGCAGAACAGCATACTTCATTGCTTAAAAGAAACCTGTCATTCATTTGCTTCTGAAGGCAAACTAGTAAAACCCATAAGTGAAAACACGCATCATATATTTGAATGGAATATTAATAAAAGGCAATTATGTCTCAAAGTTATAAAATTACTGAATACAGGTAAAAAAAGCACAGGTAATTTTTAAATTCTGCAGTTGTAGACATGCATTGACAATAACAAAGTCTGATCTCTCGTATAAGAAAGGATAAAAAAATGTAAAACTGACAATTCAAATTTCACATAGAAAGCTTGAAAGTTAGGACAAATTTAAAAAAAAACACAAAAAAAAACAGACAGATTTGGAAAATGAAACCCACTTGAGTTTGAAACAATTAAAATTTTAATTAATTCAACTCATCTATTAAATAATAACCTTTAGTTACATTTTTTAACCAGCTTATGAAACAAATATGAACCGTGTTACAATAGCAAATGTTACAAGCTTAGAGTGGTTCTCTGAAAAATCAGACCTTAAAAGGATGTTATTACAAAAAAGCTTTAAAGAGATTGTTAAAATGAAAATATCCAGAATAATCATAGAATTCCTTAATTCAACAGTACAGATATAATAATATTTTAAATTTTTATTTTTAGTATTGGTTTAAAGCAATATTTTTCAATTACTGGAGAGAAAATGTCAGAGAATAAATGTAAAATGTGCATATGATAAGATCAACTGGCCATCCATCTGGAGCCACCCATCTGAGTAAGGAAACGTCCCCTCTCCTGTTTGGGATGCATGTCCATCCTGTATGGCACTTACAACTAGTTTACTTAAATGACACTTCAGTAACTACTTGATAGATATATCAGTATTTTAAAGCTGCTGTTATTACTAGTATTTATATATATTATATTGTATTAAAGACAAAGGCACAATATTGGTCACTTGAGTAAAAGAGGTACTTTAATAAAAAGCCATTTATTGGGATTTCTGACTTTACTGTGGTATCGAAAGGTATCACATATTATAAAATGCCATTGGTACTGGCATTGAACACAAACATTCTGCTGTCAAGACATCTCAATATACAGTACATGGGTAGGCAAAAGTAGATTTAAAGTGGTTCATATGGAAAAATACATTCAGGCTATGATTATTACAATAGCTTTATTAACTCAATAGCTTTATGAACTTTATTAACTTAAAAGAATATGAATTTTAAATCACATATTAATCAGATCACTAAGACAGCATTTTTTCACTTAAAAAATTTAGTAAAAGTTAGACCTTTTATATTATTGAAGATGCTGAGAAACTAGCTCATGATTTTGTTTTCAGTCAGCTAGATTACTGTAACACACTCCTCTCAGGACTACTCAAAAAAGACAAATCATTTGCAATGAGTGCAGAATGCAGCTGTTAGAATCCTAACAAGGAAAAGAAAATCCAAGCACATTTCTCCAGTTTTGATGTCACTACACTGGTTACCTGTGTCATTCAGAATTTAATTTAAAATACTGCTTATGGTTTACAAAGCCTTATATATAAAGAAGCTCCATCTTATATATCGGAATATCTGACACCTTATATTCCAAATCGTAACCTTAGATCCTCAAATGAGTGTCTGCTTAGAAATCCAAGGGCTAAACTTAAAAGAAGTGGTGAGGCAGCCTTCTGCTGTTATACACCGAAAATCTGGAATAGCCTGCCAATAGGAATTCGCCAGTATACTACAGTGGAGCACTTCAAAAAACTGCTAAAAATTCTTTACTTTAACATGGCCTTCTCATACCTTCATTTTAGTTTAATCCTGATACTCTGTATATTCAATTTATTATCATAACTATTCATGGTGGCTCTAAAATTCGTACTAACCCCTACTCTCTCTTCTGTTTCTTTTCCCGGTTTTCTGTGGTGGCGACCTGCGCCACCACCACCTAATCAAAGCACCACGATGTTCCTACATTGATGGATTAAAAGCCAGAAGTCTACATGACCATCATCATCAAGTCCTTCCATGAGAACCCTAAATACAAAGAGGACTGTTTCATTTATGTTAGGTAGAATGCCCAGAGGGGGCTGGGTGGTCTCATGGTCTGGAACCCCTGCAGATTTTATTTTTTCTCTCCAGCCGTCTGGAGTTTTTTTTGTTTTTCTGTCATCCCTGGCCATCAGACCTTAATCTTAGTTTATGTTAATAAGTGTTGTCTTATTTTAATTGTTACTTTGTCTTTTATTTCTCTTTTCTTGATCATGTAAAGCACTTTGAGCTACATTATTTGTATGAAAATGTGCTATATAAATAAATGTTGTTGTTGTTGAAAATGGCACAGTGCACTTAGGTACAATCTCGTAAGTGCTCAAATTGCCGGCATTCATTAATTACACATTCTTGTAGTCTACCTGCTAATAGCAATAATAATAAGAAGAAAATAAATAATACAATAATTAATAAATAAAAACACAAGAATAAATTATGTGTACTCACAACAGTAAACCTATTTTTGCCCACCCCTGTGTGTATATATATATCTATACTAATAAAAGGCAAAGCCCTCACTGACTGACTCACTCACTCATCACTAATTCTCCAACTTCCCGTGTAGGTAGAAGGCTGAAATTTGGCAGGTTTATTCCTTACAGCTTACTTACAAAAGTTAAGCAGGTTTCATTTTGAAATTCTACACGTAACAGTCATAACGGTCGACAATGTCCGCCACATTAAACTTTCTTATTTATGGCCCCATCTTCACGAAATTTGGTAGGCGGCTTCCCTGCGCTACCTGAAACCGATGTACATACTTATTTCGATGGTATGACGCCACTGTTGGCTGCCATATTGAACTTTCCAACGTCACTAATTTTCCAACTTCCCGTGTAAGTAGAAGGCTGACCCCATCTTCGCGAAATTTGGTAGGTGGCTTCCCTGCGCTAACCAAAACCGATGTACATACTTATTTCGGTGGTATGACGCCACTGTCGGCCGCCATATTGAACTTTCCAACGTCACAAATTCTCCAACTTCCTGTGTTGATAGAAGGCTGAAATTTGGCAGGCACATCCCTTACAGCTTACTTACAAAAGTTAAGCAGGTTTAATTTCGAAATTCTACGCGTAACAGTCGTAACGGTCAACAACGGCCGCCATGTTGAACTTTCTTATTCATGGCCCCACCTTCACGAAATTTGGTAGGTGGCTTCCCTGCGCTAACCGAAACCATTGTACGTACTTATTTCGGTGGTATGATGCCACTGTCGGCCGACATATTGAACTTTTCAACGGTCTTTGTTACTTATGGGCCCATCTTCAAGAAATTTGGTATGCGGGTTCCCAACGCTGACTGAATTCTACTTACGTACATATATACGTCCATAGCCTGCAGCTCGGTCACTGTGTGAGGCAGCATTGGGTCCCCCATCCCAACGCCTCCCACGTTGTTGGCTGCCTGCCTATATAAGGCCGTCCATTGCTCCAGTCTCTACATTCCCTTCCTTGCTTCGCCACGGGATTCACATCTCCCTGCAGATAACTACAGCCTTTTTATTTAATCCACGGCTTCTCCGCTGTTTTATTGTTCATTTATTACGATTATAGTTATTGTGTAGGTATTTTAGACTTGCTTTACATTGCTCAGGTACCCATTTCCTTTATCGTTCCAACCGTACCCCCATAACATGTCTATCGAAGTGATCACCATTGATCAAAGAACTGTCACTTACCAAGTGGTTTTCATGTCTGGAGATGGCACCTGCCTTTTCCATTGTCTTTGTTACATATTGCACGGCCATATCAGGCTCACTCTTGATATCCGGAGGAATATTGTGTCTTATGTATTGAATGACTGGGACAGGTTCAAGGTGTGGACTGATGACAGTACAGGAGATAATTATACTACACAGGAGCACTATAAGAGTGAAATGGTTCTGCATGTGAGTTGATGGCTGCCGCTGAATTGTTCGGTTGTCCCTTTCATGTGTACCGAAATGGCCAAATATTTTACACCTTTCGACAACCGGCAATGCCTCTTAAACATCTTAGATTCACAGGTTACGATTTCAGTAGTGGACACTTTGATGTTTATGAATGTTTAAACTCTCAAAAGCTGGATGTGAAGTTATCAATGAAACCGGTTGTGTGCTTACAACACTTGACAGATGCCGAATGTCACTTCAACACAAGTCCTGCAAATACTGTCGTAATTGAAACAAACCATGAAACCGATTATGACAGCAGCAATCCAAGCTGTGAGAGTTGAAACAAGATTACTGTTCGCATGGCCAACTGTACGTTGCGTGCTCAAGAGTAAGCTCAGCGCACAGCTTGCTCATATTACAACTAGAGGGCCGAACTCCAAATGTGGTATACAAAGAGATCCTTAACAAATAATTATTGGCATATTTTCCCTCAGTTTCAAAAGGTTATATATATATAGTCACACACATGCGACTAGGAGCGAGCTGAAGGGACCAAGCGAAGGTAATTACCCGCCAGACCAGGGGGTGGCGGGGTGCTCTAAATCTTTGTTATTTCTGCAGATCAAATATGGGAAAACCTGCCTGACCTGACGTCACTTCCTGTTCCGGCACCCAGACTGACGTCACTTCCTGTTCCGGCACCCAGATGGATGTCACTTCCGGGTTACAAGATATAAAAGCCTCCATCTTGGCTAACTCAAGCAGTTCAGTGTGGAACTCAAAGAAGCAACATTGCTGTACTAATATAATCCTTTTGCAGCTAGGAACAATATACGGGTGGCTGCCCCAAACCTTTTTAAGAGTGTTGAGACTCATTCTTTTACAGTGGAGTAGTCGAGCAGGATGGCCTCCTGGTGGAATAGGAAGCCGAACCAACAGTACGTCTCAACACATTATCATGGACCACCAAAGATCTATCAGGAAGGAGAGCACCGTTCTTGTGTTGAAGAGCTGGGGTCTGACGGTGTGTGTCGGGGACATCTGGAGTATGTTCCAACCCAGTTCTCCTTAAAGAGAACCTGGGAGCGTAGGCAAAAGACCAACAAACAAGGGCCAGGTTCTGAAAGGAACACAGCGGAGACCTATTATGGGCTTCCAAGGATGGGAACCAACCCTAAGAAACCCACAAAGAAAAATTTCTTTGGAAAAGGTGGGGGTGCCCTGGGTCGGCAGGTGAGGGCAATACTGAACTGGGAATACAACCCAGAGGAGTCTCTCCGAGGACAGGCCATGAAATTATGGGCAAAAGTCGGGTGTTGGCTACAGCCATATAATAAAAATGCCTGAAATATTGTAGAAAAGGTGGCCTGTGCAATTATAATAAATGGTCTACCAACTAAACTTGCCCAGCTGACCTGGGGACAATCATATAATAATATGATCACCCTCCTGGGGATCATTAACACCTTAGGGGAGGAAACCTACTTGGGAGAACCAGAACGGTATCCCTGTGAACCCAGAAGGAGTTGTGCCACTAAATTAGGGTCTTTTTCTTACATTGCGGAGCATGCTTTGGAAAACTCTGATGCACAGCGGAGGGCTTCGCAAGGTGACACAAGGGTCTGCAGAGAGACACAGAACGAGTCGCAGAGGACTCCTGCTAATCCTTTGGCCTTTTCTCATACGGGAGAAGCGCTAGTCAATGGCTTTAAAGTTCCATCTTTATTTGACTCTGGCAGTAACATTCCCATTGTTGCTCACCATTTAGTTTTGCTGCGACAAAAGTTAAAAATACAGACCCGTCTAACCTGTATTCATGGGGACATCCAATCCTATGAGTCCGTCCACTGCTACATTTGCCAAAACGGCGTAGTTAAAAAAAATAGTAGTGGCGGTGCACAATAATCCTCCGTTCCCCTTGATATTGGGTAGAGATTGGTCTGATAAAAACTGCGGAAAAACAATCACTATCCCTAAAAAAAACACTAGGTCTTGTTATGGACACTGATTCTGTGTCCTCAGCTACCTCAACACCGTGTACACAGCCAGCAGGGGAGCAAAATGCGGCCTTACAGAATGACGTGGAAACAGCCGGACTGTCGCAGAGCGATACGTCATCTCCAAGCGCTGCGCCGGCCTGGTCTGAAACCACGCCCCTTGAGGTTGAGTCTGATCCCCTCAGTCGTCTGCAATTTCAGTTTTGACAGACACTGGCTTCATTTAAAAGGGAACAATGGAATGATGACTCCCTTAAATTTGCAAAAAATGCAGTTGTCTTAGTAGATGGCACAACAACACATCCCATGCCACAAGGTCCCCACTTTGTATTAAACAATGACCTTTAATATCGGGTGGCAGATCATGAAGGAGAGGTAGATTCCCTGAAGGGACCGTGCTCCTCTAATCCCTTTAACCCTAATTGATGTCCCATTTGAACGTATCGGGGTTGACCTGGTGGGACCCCTAGAGCCTTCCGCCAGAGGACATAAATATATAATGGTCCTGGTGGATTATGCTACCCGATATCCTGAAGCTGTTCCATTAGGCTCAGCCACTTCCAAAAATATTGCACAGGAGTTAGTAGGAGTATTTGCGCGAGTCTGAATCCCTAAAGAAATCTTGACGGATCAAGGGACTCAATTTACCTCGGAGAAGTTCAGGGAGACAGTTAAGTTACTGAAAATAAAACATTTAAAGACCTCTGTATATCATCCTCAAACAGATGGTCTAGTCGAGAGGTTTAATCACACTCTCAAACAGATGCTACGCAAAGTAGTCAATGAGGACGAAAGGAATTGGGATCAGCTCCTCCCCCTCGTCCTTTTTGCATATCGGGAAGTCCCACAAGCCTCCACAGGGTTCTTACCCTTTGAATTATTGTATGGATGAAAACCCCGGGGTTTATTGGATATATTAAAAAAAGGATGGGAAGAGGAGGTCCTTCCCTCTGTAAATATACTTGAATATATTGCACAATTACGCGATAGATTTGCAAAAATTAGACTTATCCTACATTCTCACATGGAGAAGGCGCAAGCAGCCCAGGCTCGTTGTTACAACCGTGGCACATTGCTTCGGGAGTTCCACCCAGAGGATCGTGTCATGGTATTGGTTCCTACCTCACACTCCAAATTTCTGGCTCACTGGCAAAGCCCATATGAAGTTAAGGAGAGGAAGGGTCTGGTCGATTATTTAATTATCCAACCTAATCGTCGACCTAAAGAGCGGATTTATCATGTTAATTTGCTGAAACCATGGAAGGAAAGGGATCCCGATCCCTTCTCCGGACAGCTCTCTTCGCTCATAAATTACACCTTAACTTCGGTGATGATTTGACTCGCCAACAACGACAGGAGCTCGAAGCAGTTATCTTGTCTGTCCCAGAGGTAGTGAGTGAAATTCCTGGACAAACCTCCCTGATTGTGCATGACATAGTGACAAAACCAGGGGTTATAGTCAAAGAACGCCCATATAGGATTCCAGAAGCAAAAAAGGCAGAAGTGGATTTGGAGATCAAACGAATGTTGGATCTAGGTGTGATAGAGGAAAGTTTTAGTCCCTGGTCCAGTCCAATCGTGTTGGTCAAAAAGCCAGACGGAAGTTGGAGGTTTTGCAATGACTTCCGTCGGCTTAACCAAGTCTCCCAATTCGACGCCTATCCAATGCCACGAGTGGACAACCTCGTTGAGCGGCTCGGACATGCCAAATTTTTGACTACTCTTGATATGACAAAGGGGTACTGGCAGGTTCCCTTAACGGACTCCGCAAAGGAAAAGACTGCGTTTAGCACTCCTAGCAGACATTGGCAGTATCGTGTACTTCCATTCGGATTACATGGGGCACCCGCTACCTTCCAACGTTTGGTGGACAAAGTGCTCCGACCCCATAATTCGTCCAGTGCTGCCTACTTGGATGACGTTGCCATCTATTCCAGCACATGGAAGGAACATCTACTGCAGGTTGAGTCTGTATTACGAACACTAGCGAATGCCAGACTTCGTATTAATCCAAAGAAATGCTATTTTGGATTGGTCGAAGCCAAATATTTAGGTTACCTAGTGAGCCGGGGTACGATCAAACCACAATGCTCCAAAATAGATGCCATAATGAACTGGCCCAGTCCGATAACCAAGCAGCAGGTACAAGCATTTCTCGGCTTAGCGGGTTACTATCACAGGTTTGTACCCCGGTTTTCCAAGAGAGCAACGCCCTTGACAAACCTAACAAAGAAGGGGAAACCTAACCACGTGGTTTGGGATGATAATACAGACGCTGCATTTAGTGACCTTAAGCAGGCCCTTACGTCAGCTCCTATTTTGAAGGCACCTGATTTTACTTTGCCTTTTATTCTCCAGACGGATGCTTCAGACACAGGTCTTGGTGCCATGCTGAGCCAAAGTTTCGATGGAGTGGAACACCCCGTGATGTACCTGAGTCGGAAACTGTTGAACCGAGAGACCAGGAATGCTGCAGTGGAGCGGGAGGCTTTGGCGATTAAATGGGCGATTATGCAGCTACCTCCTGGGTAGGGAATTCACCCTGGTGACTGACCATGCACCATTACAGTGGATGGCATTACACTGGGACTCGAATCCACGAGTCACGAGGTGGTTTTTGGACCTACAGCCTTATAAGTTTTCGGCCGTTTATTGTTGAGGTCTGCTGCAGGCCAATGCTGATGCCCTTTCCCGGTGAAACGACCTCACGAGCAGGTACGCCCGACCCGATGGGTCTGGGCTGAGGGGGGTACCGTGTCACACACTTGTGACAAGGAGCGAGCTGAAGGGAACAAGTGAAAGTAATTACCTGCCAGGCCAGGGGTGCTCTAAACCTTTGTCTGTTATTTCTGCAGATCAAATACGGCAAAACCTGCCTGACCTGACGTCACTTCCTGTTCTGGCACCCAGACTGACGTCACTTCCGGGTTACAAGATATAAAAGCCTCCATCTTGGCTAACTCAAGCAGTTCAGTGTGGAACTCAAAGAAACAACATTGCTGTACCAATATAATCCTTTTCCAGCTAGGAACAATATACGGGTGGCTGCCACAAACCTTTATAAGAGTGTTGAGACTCGTTCTTTTACAATATATATATATACTAGCAAAATACCTGCGCTTCGCAGCAGAGAAGTTTTGTGTTAAAGAAGTTGAAAAAGAAAAGGAAACATTTTAAAAATAACGTAACATGATTGTCAATGTAATTGTTTTGTCACTTTTATGAGTGTTGCTGTAATATATATATATATACATACACACACACACACACACATATAAACATATATACATATAAACATATCTACATATACACATATCTATACATACTGTGGCATCCCTGTGGACGCCCAGAAGGACCGGAGGAGGACTTGTGCCTCCTCCAGACTGTGAGGGGGCGTCGGCCCTGGTTATGTTGGGGGCCTCGGGTAAAGGGCTTGGAATCCCAGCCCTGTAGGGACCTGTGGCCACCGACAGGCGGCGCCCCGGTGCCTGAATATCCCTGGAGCCCAGCACTTCCGCCACACCAGGAAGTGCTGGGGGGGAAGACGACAGGGGACACCCGCCACACTGGGGTCTGCGGAGGAGTGCCGGGAAGCAGCTGGAGCCCATCCGGCAGACCAGGAGAAAGGCATTGTGACTGTGTGGCCTGGACGTTTGGGGAAATGGTGCAAGAGGCACTGAGGAGTGCACTAAACTGTAAATATAATTGTAAATAAACAGTGTGTGGTGGATCCAACTGTAAAAGGCGCTATATAGCGCCCGAACCGGCACAGACCACGCAGAGGCAACGTGTACAAAACACACAGGCTTTTATTTTTCTTCAGCTGTGTGACACATCTTCCCCGTGCCACACAGCCCAAACACAGTCCAAAGCACCAAACAAAAATACACACCACAATTCTCCTTCACCTTTTCCTCCACCACTCCTCTGCAAGCTTAGTCCTCCTCCTCCCAACCCTGGCTCTCCGTGTGGTGGTGGCTGGGCCCTTTTATAGCCCACCCGGAAGCGTTCCAGGTGATTAACCACCTGGTCCTAATTGAACTTCCGGGCGGGGCTGAAAGCTCGTCCAGCCGGGCTGTGGGAAGCAGGTAGCTCCCTCTAGCGGCCACGCTGGACCCCAACCAAGCTGTGGAGAACTCCATCTCCCATGGAGCCCTGCAGGCGGTTGGGGAGTCACCGTCAGCCAGGGAGGCTGCCACCAAGCGTCCCGGGGGAGGTATTGGACTGCCCATGGCGGCTCCCCCGGAACATAAGTAGCAGGGGCGTCCCTGCCGGGCATGGGACCCGGCTGTCCTTCACACAACGATGTCCATCTGTCTGTGTCCGGGTTCAAGTCCACAATACACATATCTATATATATATATATATCTATATATATATATATATATATATATATATACACACACACACACACACACACACACACACACACACACATCTACATATATATACACATATCAACATATATATACACATACATATACATACATACGCACACACATATACATATACACATACATACATACAGATAAATATACATATATATATATACACACACAGACACACATATATACATATATATACAGATCTACATATATACACACATATATATATATACATATCCACATATATATATATATATATATATAGGGCGGTATGCGGTGGCGCAGTGGTAGCGCTGCTGCCTCAGAGTTAGGAGACCGGGTTCGATTCCCGGGTCCTCCCTGCGTGGAGTTTGCATGTTCTCCCTGTGTCTGCGAGGGTTTCCTCCGGGCACTCCGGTTTCCTCCCACAATCCAAACACATGCAGGTTAGGTGGATTGGCGATTCTAAATTGGCCCTAGTGTGTGCTTGGTGTGTGGGTGTGTGTCCTGTGGTGGGTTGGCACCCTGCCCAGGATTGGTTCCTGCCTTGTGCCCTGTGTTGGCTAGGATTGGCTCCAGCAGACCCCCGTGACCCTGTATTTGGATTCAGCGGGTTAGAGGATGGATGGATGGATATATATAAATATATATACTGTATATAGCAAAATCCCCGTGCTTCGCAGTGACGAAGAACTGCTTTTAAATTTTTATTAAGAAGAAAAGAAAACCTTTTTAAACTGAGGGAAAATATACCAATAACTATCTGTTAAGGATCTCTTTTTATACCACATTGTCAGTTCAGGACTTTGGTTGTAATATGACCAAGCTGTGCACTGAGATTACTTTTGAGAATGCAACGTATAGTTGTCCAGGAGAAAAGCAATGTTGCCTCAAATCAATGGCAACCTTTTGTAGTGTGGCGCTCTGCTGTTTTTTGTGTAGCTGCCTTCACACAGCTTCTCCGCTGCTTTATAAACGAACGCCATATAAGGCCGTCGTTTCTCCTTGCTTCGCGGTTCTGTACTGTTTCATTGTTCGTTTATTACGATTGTTATAGTTATTGTGTAGCTATTCGAGACTTACTTTACTGTTTAGGTACCCATTTCCTTTATTTAATCCACGGCTTGTACGGCATTTTTTGTTTGTTTATTACGATTATAGATATTTATTGATTCCCTTCTTTAGCTGACTGCCTGCTCATATAAGGCACTCCGCTGGTTTTTTGTGAAGCAGCCTCTACACCGCTTCTCCGCTGTTTTATAAATGAACGACATATAAGGCCATCCTTTTTCCTTGCTTTGCCAAGGAAGCTGCCTTTTTTATTTAATCCACGGGTTTACACTGAGTGTGGAAAAACTCTATAGAGACAGCGTGTGTATTAACTTGGGAATTTTTCTGTGAGTATTTGGTGGCAGCGTGACGAAGTTGCTTCCGCAAGACCGCGTTAGCTGTGGAGCCCAGCTCGGAGCATATTCTTTTCCTACCTTGTCAATTGTGTAATGCGGTTTTTTAACAGGTTTGATGCATGGAAGTGATCACTCGTACTGCGTTCAGTCAGTTCATATACATATACACACAGACACACATATATACATATATGCATATATGTATATATGCTCTCTTGTGTGATGTTGCAATGTCCACGGCTTTATTTAATGTTAGCTAAGACCCGGCACTTAAAAGTTTCTCGCTACAGCAATTTTAACTCCGTTACAAAGTGATCCAAAGTCTCGTTTATACCTTGTGTCTTCTCATTAAACTTGCATCTCGGGAATAAAGTATTCGACGAAGGCATGACAAACGGCAGCGGGAGCGTGTCCATAAACTTAATTTAAACTTACGGTTTACACCGTGCTTTGTTTCCGCAGTAGCTGCACTTATGAATAAGCTTGTACGCGTTTTTCTTCAGCGCTCTTTGGGAGCTCTTCCTTCTTTTCTACGTACTGCATTCAAAGTCAGTTCACGTGATTACGTATATATATATATTATCACGCACGCGCGAGTGGGAGACCGAGGAAGGATCTTAACACACCTGGGAAGGCATTCGCCGGCAGTGAATGGCGGGGTACTAACTTTCTCCCTCTGCTTTCTTTTAGGAAAAAAGACGCTCCGCCACCATAAGCCGGGATTGCCCGCAGTGCGTTACTTCCGCCTTTCCTCCTCCATCTTTTCCTGACGTCATCGATCCCATCCTCCCACACGGTTCCTTCCCAGCATTCCTCCACTTCCGGCTCCTCCCTCATAAAATGGCCGCCGACACCATGATTCGGCGTTGCGCATATGAACTGTTTAGTTTATGTTTTGACCTGCTTTTTTTTTCTTTATTGTGGATCGTCTACAATATACGGGGCCGGAAAACCCCAAACCTTTATGTCGTTTCCTTCTACATCTTTTACAAAATATATATATATATATATATATACAGTGCATCCGGAAAGTATTCACAGCACATCACTTTTCCACATTTTGTTATGTTACAGCCTTATTCCAAAATGGATTAAATTAATTTTTTTCCTCAGAATTCTGCACACAACACCCCATAATGAAAATGTGAAAAAAGTTTACTTGAGGTTTTTGCAAATTTATTAAAAATAAAAAAAAAATGACAAAGCACATGTACATAAGTATTTACAGCCTTTGCCATGAAGCTCAAAATTGAGCTCCGGTGCATCATGTTTCCCCTGATCATCCTTAAGATGGTTCTGCAGCTTAACTGGAGTCCACCTGTGGTAAATTCAGTTGATTGGACATTTTGGAAAGGCACACACCTGTCTATATAAGGTCCCACAGTTGACAGTTCATGTCAGAGCACAAACCAAGCATGAAGTCAAAGGAATTTTCTGTAGACCTCCGAGACAGGATTGTCTCGAGGCACAAATCTGGGGAAGGTTACAAAAAAATTTCTGCTGCTCGAAACCACCAGGACTCTTCCTAGAGCTGGCCGGCCATCTAAACTGAGCGATTGGGGGAGAAGGGCCTTAGTCAGGGAGGTGACCAAGAACCCGATGGTCACTCTGTCAGAGCTCCAGAGGTCCTCTGTGGAGAGAGGAGAACCTTCAAGAAGGACAACCATCTCTGCACCAATCCACCAATCAGGCCTGTATGGTAGAGTGGCCAGACGGAAGCCACTCCTGAGTAAAAGGCACATGGCAGCCCGTCTGGAGTTTGCCAAAAGGCACCTGAAGGACTCTCAGATCATGAGAAACAAAATTCTCTGGTCTGATGAGACAAAGATTGAACTCTTTGGTGTGAATGCCAGGCGTCACGTTTGGAGGAAACAAGGCACTGCTTATCACCAATCCAATACCATCCCTACAGTGAAGCATGGTGGTGGCAGCATCATGCTGTGGGGATGTTTTTCAGCGGCAGGACCTGGGAGACTAGTCAGGATAAAGGGAAAGATGACTGCAGCAATATACAGAGACATCCTGGATGAAAACCTTCTCCAGAGCACTCTTGACCTCAGACTGGGGTGACGGTTCATCTTTCAGTAGGACAACGAACCCTAAGCACACAGCCAAGTTATCAAAGGAGTGGATTCAGGACAACTCTGTGAATGTACTTGAGTGGCCCAGCCAGAGCCCAGACTTGAATCTGATTGAACATCTCTAGAGAGATCTTAAAATGGCTGTGAACCAATGCTTCCCATCCAACCTGATGGAGCTTGAGGGGTGTTGCAAAGAGGAATGGGCGAAACTGGCCCAGGATAGGTGTGCCAAGCTTGTGGCATCATATTCAAAATGACTTGAGGCTGTAATTGCTGCCAAAGGTGCATCGACAAAGTATTGTGAATACTTATGTACATGTGATTTCTCCGTTTTTTTATCTATACTAATAAAAGGCAAAGCCCTGACTGACTGACTCACTCGCTGACTCATCACTAATTCTCCAAGTTCCCGTGTAGGTAGAAGGCTGAAACTTGGTAGGCTCATTCCTTACAGCGTACTTACAAAAGTTGGGCAGGTTTCACTTCGAAATTCTACGCGTAATGGTCATAACTGGAAGCTATTTTTCTCCATATACTGTAATGGAGTTGAGCTGGATAGCCATGGGGGGCGGAGTTTCATGTGACATCATCACGCCTCCCACGTAATCACATGAACTGACTATCAACGCAGTACGTAGGAAACCAGGTAGAGCTCAAAAAAGCGCTGAACAAAACATGCATTATATAATTGAGAAGACAGCGAAAAAATAAGCGAGCGACTGACATATACAACCATATTCATGAGTGCTGCTACTTCGGAAACAAAGCACGATGTAACCCTAAAGTTTAAATTAAGTTCATAGACAGGCTGCCGCTGGCGTTTGTAATTTAGTGCCTGCCCATATAAGGCCGTCCGTCAGCGGCAATCCAATACAAACACTGTCCATAAATATTCACGGGTGAAGGACTGTGCTTATGCAGAGGAAGATGAGATGGTCAGGGTGGTGTTTGGCACAAACTACGAGAGAAACTTTTAAGTGCCGGGTCTTAACTAACATTACATACAGCCATGGACATCACACGAGATGGCACCAGCATAGCTGGGAACCTTCGATGCAAAAACACCAAGCGGCTCACGTGAACTGACGCAGTGCACAGACAAAAAGCAACAGTTCCAAAGAGTGCTGAACAAAAAACGAATTACACAATTGAGAAGGCAGCAAAAAAATATGAAGCGTCTGATACATACAAGCATATTCATAAGTGCAGCTACTGCGGAAACAAAGCACACGGTGGAAAAAGTCAATGTCCCGCTAAAGGAAGACAGTGTAAAAAAAAAACCCGTGCATGCAGTGTGTCACATCTCAGATAAAGAGGAAGACGAGCTGTTTATTGATGCAGTAAGAAACGAATCGATGAATGAAACCTCTTATCTTTACATCGATTGACAAACACGGAATGTACAGTAACTTGAACACAACACATCCTACAAATACGACCCTGATTGAAAGAAATAATGATAATCAAATCCTTGATGACAGCAACACTCAATAACACTCACAAAACAATTACTGTATATTGACAATCATGTTACGTTATTTTTAAAATGTGCCCTTTTCTTTATCATAACTTCTTTAACACACTACTTCTCCGCTGTGAATATATATATATACCTCGATCTACGTACTCTCAAATAGACAAGCCACACGCCGTGGCGCAATTGTAGAGGCTTCGCCTCTAGCGCCGACATCCGAGGTTCGATTCCCGAGAAGGGATGCACTGAGTATGTACGCGCTTCCCATTCATTTTACCCTCGATCTCCTTGGTTTGGGACGTATGAAAAATATGCGTTAACGCAGAATCATGTTACGTTATTTTTAAAATGTTTACTTTTCTTAGCACAAGCACAGCTGAGAAGCTTCGATGCATGTACTCCATAACGCGTTAAAAAAATAACGCATTTAATCACACTTTCAATTCCAAGCAAAGGGGAACTTTTGTCAATGCATGATTTCCTGGTACATCGATTACACTGATGCACACATCACAGCTACAAAAATGTTAGAGTCGGAATAAAGCGCGTTCCTACGACTGATCGGAGTAAAATTTCATTTCAAAAGACTACCCGAGCGAAGCCTTGATAAAAGCATGGTTTTGTGCACACTGAAAAGCAAGCAAAATTAGATGCATTACAGAAAGCGGACTTTGTGGCTCTTACTGGGGATCATTGGACTTCCGTGACCGTTAGTAATTCTAATTACATCTAATTACAAAATGTTCAATGATCACACTGTTTTAGCCTAATGTACAAAATAATTTTGGCTGAGGTTACTCAGAGTTTAAAGATTAAGTTGGTCAAATTACCTTTTATGTTTCTGACTTATTTTTTAAGAAGAAAACTGCACTTTATGTTGAAATTTTGGTTATTATTATTTAAAGACAATACCATTCTGAAAATGTACTTAAAGTACTTAAACTACCACTTTATTTTTAAGTCTGCCCAATTTTAACCAGGGATGATATTTTTGTTTCTGTTTTGAATTCAAATGCAGTTTAAAAGCATTTTTTTCAGAAATTAAAACAGCTTGAGTTTACAATATTCATGTCCATGTCTATTATTTGATTCTGTCGCCCACTAAAACCCTTTTAAATTAAAAAAACATTTGCGATTTGGGGCAAATTTACGTAGATTACATGCGATTAATCAAGATTAATTCTTACACAGCCTCTAATTAATTGGATTAATTTTTTTAATCGAGTCCCACCCCTAATATATATATGTAGATATACATATGTAGATTTGTATATATATATGTGTATATACAGTATATATGTAGATATGTATATGTGTATATATGTATATATATATATGTGTGTGTGTATATATATGTATATATATATTTATATGTATATGTATATATATATATAACTGTATAAAAATGTGTATATATATGTCTATATTTGTATATGTATATATGTATGTATATGTATATATATATATATATATATATATATAGAGAGAGGGTGTATATATATATATGTTTATATATGTGTGTGTGTGTCTGTGTATATATATATATATTGTCACGCACGTGCGAGTAGGAGGCCGGACTGATTCGAACGCACCTGGGAACATGTTCGCCGGCAGGGAATGGTGGGTACTAACTTTCTCCCTCTGCTTTCTCATAGGAAAAAGGACCTCCCTCCCTCATAGCCGAGTTTTGACCGCAGTGCGGCACTTCCGCCCTTCCCCATCTTGCCCTGACGTCACACATCCCAGCCTCCCTCACGGTCCTTCCCAGCATTCCTCCACTTCCGGCTCCTCCCCAATAAAATGGCCGCGACGCCATGGTTCGGCGTCGCGTTATGAATGATTTTTTTGTTTATAATTTGACTCGAAAGCAATATAATTTCTGTACAATATACGGGGCTGGCGGACCCCAAAACTTTATGCTGTCTCCTGTTGCATATTTTACAGTGGCGTAGTCGGCAGGATAGAGGATCCCGGAGAATGACAGAGGGACAGGACCTTAACACCGTGCTGCAGGGTATAAATGCCCAGCTCCAGGCCCTGCAGCAAGCGCAAGCCGCGACCACCAGGGAGCTGGAGGCTACCAAGGCCAGGTTGGTAGAGGCCCAGAGAGCCAGGCCAGACCCGCCTAAACTGACGCCTCCGCCGTTGGTGCCGATGACCGACGCGACGACGTCGAGGCTTATCTGAGTATCTTCGAACGGACAGCCACCCGGAACGAGTGGCAGCGGTCCGAGTGGGCGTCCATTCTGGCGCCGTTCCTGAAGGGTCCCGTGCAGCGGGCCTACTATGACCTCCCTGAGGAGGAGGCCACGAGCTATGACCTCCTGAAGCCTGAGATCTTGGCTCGCTACGGCATCACTCCGGGCCAGCAGGCGTCAGAGTGGCGGAACTGGGTGTTTGACCCTGAAAAGTTTGCGCGCGCCCAGGCGTTCGAGTTCTGGGGCAAAATGGGGCGCTGGCTACGGCCAGAAGAACCCCATGCTCGGAGAGTTGTCGAGCAGGTGGCCTGTGAAGGCCTGGTCAATGCAATGCCCAGTGCCCTCGCCCAGCAGGTCCGGGGGCACGCATATAAAGATATGCCAGGTCTCTTGGACGTTTTGGAGCGTCAACTCGCGGTCCTCCGAGCCGGGGGGCCAGAAAGGTCTGCTCGGGGGAACCGACAGGGTCGGGCGGCCCACCCCGAGCCATCTCGACGCGCTGCGGAAGCGCCGGCGAGACCTAGAGAGAAACCGGTCCCGCCGCGCTGTTACAAGTGTGGCGAGACCGGCCACTTGTTACCAACCTGTCCCCTCAACACCACGGGCGGAGCCATGGACTGCACCTGGGCGACCCTGAGAGGTACTGTACCCGCCGCATCCCTTGGCGACTCCGAACACGGGGGTAGTGTTGTTGAATGGGCACTCAGTGGTGGCTTTGTTCAATTCCGGCAGCAACATAACCATTGTAGCTCGCCGTTTGGTCTTGCCGCAACAATGGCGGAAGGAACATTTGTTGGTCACTTGTGTACATGGGGGGACCAAGTCGTATCGTTCCGCGCAGTGTTATATCACTTGGAAGGGGGAACTAACCCAATTGATGGTCGCTGTGCTGCCTGAACCCCCCTATCCAGTGATTTTGGGACAAGACTGGTCAAAAAAAATTAGCGGTAAGACACCCACTGCTCCCGGGGCCTTGTTGGATCTAGTGATGAGGGGGAAAGGCACCCCTCCCGCGGTCTCCACGCCGTGCATAAGGGCAGGCCCTAGTGACGCTGGTGCTTCGGGGGACGTACCTGCGGCTATGGACTCGGACCTGGAAGACTCCGCCGGGGAAGGGACTAGCCAGAGAACTCTTCCGGGGTCCAGATCACAAGACCCTCTCGGCGGCCTGGACCATCAATTTCGGTCCAAGCCAGCCTCATTTAAGAGGGAGCAGTGGAATGATGACTCCCTGCGCTTTGCCCGGAATGCTGTCGTTCTGCCGAATAGCTCACTAGCCGACGGTACCACGCCACGGGAGCCCTTTTTTGTCCTCGAAAATGATTTGTTGTACCGAGTGGCAACCCATGGGGGCGAGGTGCGGAAGTTGCTGCTAATCCCGCGTACCTTCCGGCAGGAGGTATGCGAGTTAGCACACGCTCACCTCCTTGGCGCCCACCTCGGCGCCGAAAAGACGCTGGAGAGGATTAAGCTCCGCTTTTATTGGCCTGGGATTAACAAGGAGGTCCGGAGTTACTGTCAATCCTGTCCGGAGTGTCAGATCCGCCAGATTCCTAGGAGGGACCGTGCTCCTCTAGTCCCCATACCCCTGATTGATGTCCCATTTGAAAGAATAGGGGTCGACTTAGTAGGGCCCCTGGAGCCCTCATCCCGTGGCTATAAATACATACTAGTCATGGTGGATTATGCCACCCGGTACCCAGAGGCGGTTCCCCTGCGCTCCGCTAATACTAAGAGCATCGCACGGGAATTAGTCAACTTATTTTCCAGGGTCGGCATTCCCAAAGAAGTCCTCATGGACCAGGGTACGCCCTTTACTTCGGATACGTTCAGGGAGGTAGCCAAATTACTGAGAATAAAGCACCTGAAAGCGTCTGTCTATCACCCGCAGACTGACGGGCTGGTGGAACGATTTAACCAGACGCTTAAGCAGATGCTCCGCAAGGTAGTCAACGCGGACGGTAGGAACTGGGATCAACTCCTCCCGCTCGTGCTTTTTGCTTACCGGGAGGTACCCCAGGCCTCTACGGGCTTCTCCCCCTTTGAGTTATTGTATGGGCGACAACCCCGAGGAATCCTCGACATATTAAAAGAGGGCTGGGAGGCTGAGGCCCTTCCCTCCTCCAACATATTAGAGTACGTAGCGCAACTGCGCGATCGGCTAACAAAAGTTGGACCCCTCCTAAAGGAACACGTGACTCGTGCGCAAGCAGCGCAGGCCCGGTGTTACAACCGCAACTCTGTCCTCAGGGAGTTCCGCCCGGGGGACCGAGTTATGGTGCTCGTTCCTACCTCCCACTCCAAGTTGCTCGTTCACTGGCAAGGGCCTTACGAGATTAAGGAAAGAAAAGGGCCCGTCGACTATTTGGTGAAACAACCCAATCGTCGACTAAGCGAGAGGATCTATCACGTCAATTTGTTGAAACCTTGGAAAGACCGGAAGGAGCCTCCCGCCTCCCATAGGTCACTCTCCCTTTTCACGACCACAACTGCCCTTAACCTCGGCGAAGAGCTAACCCCCAGGCAGCGGCAGGAACTAACCCAAACCCTCCGAGCCATTCCCGAAGTAGTGAGTGAGTCACCCGGCCGGACCTCGCTGATTGCCCATGACATCGTCACGGACCCCGGGGTAATCGTCCGGGAGAGACCCTATAGACTCCCGGAGGCAAAACGCGCGGAGGTGGAACTGGAGGTGCAAGTAATGTTGGACATGGACATAATTGAGGAAAGCCATAGTCCTTGGTCCAGCCCTATCGTCCTCGTGTCCAAGCCGGACGGCTCCTGGAGGTTTTGTAACGACTTCAGACGTCTGAATCAGGTCTCCAAGTTCGATGCCTACCCGATGCCATGGTTCGGCGTCGCGTTATGAATGATCTTTTTCTTTATAATTTGACTCGAAAGCAATATAATTTCTGTACATTATACGGGGCTGGCGGACCCCAAAACTTTATGCTGTCTCCTGTTGCATATTTTACAATATATATATATATATATATATATATATATATATATATATATATATATGCCAGCAACACTCATGACAATGACAAAACAATTACATTGTCAATCATGTTACGTTATCATTAAAATGTTTCCTTTTCTTTTTACTTCTCCGCTGACAAGCGCGGGTATTTTGCTATATATATATATATAGATAGATATGACAACAACACTCATATCAATGACAAAACAATTACATTAACAATCATCTTACGTTATTTTTAAAATGTTTCCTTTTCTTTTTCATAACTTCTTTAACACACTTACTTTTCCGCTGCGAAGCGCGGGTATTCTGCTAGTTTTTAATAAATTTGCAAAAACCTCAAGTAAACTTTTTTCATGTTGTCATTTTGGGGTGTTGTGTGTAGAATTCTGAGGAAAAAAATGAATTTAATCCATTTTGGAATAAGGGTGTAACATAACAAAATGTGGAAAAAGTGATGTGCTGTATATATATATTATATATATATATATATATATATATATATATATATATATATATATATATATATATCTATATCTATACGAATAAAAGGCAAAGCCCTCACTGACTCATCACTAATTCTCCAACTTCCCATGTAGGTAGAAGGCTGAAATTTGGCAGGCTCATTCCTTACAGCTTACTTACAAAAGTTAAGCAGGTTTCATTTCGAAATTCTGCACGTAACGGTCATAATGGACGATAACGGTCGACAATGTCCGCCATGTTGAACTTTCTTATTTATGGCCCCATCTTCACGAAATTTGGTAGGTGGCTTCTCTGCGCTAACCAAAACCGATGTACGTACTTATTTCGGTGGTATGATGCCACTGTCAGCCGACATATTGAACTTTTCAACGGTCTTTGTTACTTATGGGCCCATCTTCAAGAAATTTGGTACAAGGCTTCCCAACGCTAACTGAATCCTACTTACGTACATATATACGTCCATAGCCTGCAGCTCAGTCACCGTGTGATGCAGCGTTGGGTCCCCCATCCCAACGCCTCCAACGTTGTTGGCTGCCTGCCTATATAAGGCCGTCCGTCGCTCCAGTCTCTACATTTCCTTTCTTGCTTCGCCACGGGATTCACGTCTCCCTGTTGATAACTACAGCCTTTTTATTTAATCCACGGCTTCTCCGCTGTTTTATTGTTCATTTATTACGATTATAGTTATTGTGTAGGTATTTTAGACTTACTTTACATTGTTCAGGTACCCATTTCCTTTATCATTCCAACCGTACCCCCATTAACATGTCTATCAAGGTGATCACCATCGCTGTCACTTACCTAGTGGTTTCCATGCCCAGAGATGGCACCTACCTTTTCCATTCTCTTTGTTACATATTGCACGGCCATATCAGGCTCACTCTTGATATCCGGAGGAACATTGTGTCTTATGTATTGAATGACTGGGACAGGTTCAAGGTGTGGACTGATGACGGTACAGGAGATAATTATTCTACACAGGAGCACTATAAGAGTGAAATGCTTAAGCTCTTCATCTATGCATCTGCATGCGAGTTGATGGCTGCCGCTGAATTGTTCGGTTGTTGCTTTCAAGTGAACCGAAATGGCCAAATATTTTACACCTTTCGACAACCGCCAATGCCTCTTAAACATCTTAGATTCACAGGTGACGATTTCAGTAGTGGACACTTTGATGTTTATGAATGTTTAAACTCTCAAAAGCTGGATGTGAAGTTATCGATGAAACCGGTTGTATACTTACCGTATGTCTCTTCAACACATGTCCTACAAATACTGTCGTAATTGAAACAAACCATGAAACTCAAACCGATTATGACAGCAGCAATCCAAGCTGTGAGATTTGAAACAAGATTACTGTTCACATGGTCAACTGTACGTTGCATGCTCAAGAGTAAGCTCAGCGCACAGCTTGATCATATTAGAACCAGAGGGCCGAACTCACAATGTGGTATACAAAGAGATCCTTAAAAAATAATTATTGGTATATTTTCCCTCAGTTTAAAAAGGTTTAATTTTCTTCTTAGTAAAAATTTTAAGGCAGTACTTCGCCGCTGCGAAGCGTGGGTATTTTACTAGTATATATATATATATGTGTGTGTGTGTGTGTTTTATATTTTGTCACACACATGCAACTAGGATTGAGCTGATTGGACCAGGTGGAGGTAATTACCAAGCCAGGCCAGGGGGTGGTGGGGTGCACTAAACCTACCTCTGTTATCTCTGCACGCCAAATACGGGAGAACCTGCCTGATTTAACATTACTTCTGGCAGCCAGAGTGTCGTCACTTCCGGCTCCAGCACCCAGAATGACATCACATCCAGTTCCAGACAGATGACAACACTTCCGTTTTTCGGCTTATAAAGCCGCAATTTTTCTCAACTATTCAGTTCAGTTTAGGACTCAAAATAGGCACGAGTACTACTTCAAAACCCTTTTGCAGCCTGGGACAATATATGGGTGGCTGCCCAAAACCTTTTTGTGGGTGACAAGGCTGTTAATTTCACAATTTCTATGAAGTATATAATTGTGTTTTCAGTTTGTAAAATGTGGACAACCTTCTCATTTTGATTGTTTTTCCTCCAGTGTAGTTAAAAGTGATTTCTATGTTGAAATTTTTGGATAAACCATAAACTGACAATACATTTTAATAAGATTGAGGTTTTATATTTTCACCATATCGCCCATCCCTAGTACAAGGTGGAGCCAAATGTGGATGGTGTCAGTCAATCACTGGGCAGACTGAAACAGATACCCACACTCAGTCAAATTGGATTACAACAATTAATTTAACACGTATAATAAGTACAATCTGCAAATACAGTGCTTGAACTCACATGCTAACTCACGACTGTGAAGCTTAGCAATAGATCTAACTACTGCGGCACATTTTCATTTGAAATGAAAATGAAGATGTACTAAACTTTCATACAATAAGTAATCATGTCAGTATTTTGGACAGAAGACTGAATAAATATGTGGGTCTTACTGACACTTATTTTGTATTATTCACAGAAGAACGAGTTACAAAACAAGATAATCTTTAAGAAAGAAACATAAAACTCTTTAATAAGATCCAAATGTATAGTGACATAACAACCACCAAATAGCTTTATTACTATTCTCTAACTAAAATACAAAAAAAAGATGTCCATTAAATGATTTACACAAGATCTCAAGTAAAAAAGTATTATATATTCTTAATAAAATGTAATAAACACTTCATGCAACTTTCCACTACTAACTAAAATATCTAGAATTGTCCACTGTAAAATTATTAAAACATTATTGCAGACAGTTTTGAAATTCATAAAGGAATAATCGCAAAGTAAATAAGACTAGGTGAAAAATTGCATCATCTACCTGCAAACCCAAGGGAACAACAACAAATCAAAGCTCTCAGGAGCTGCATTTACACTATATGCAAAATTCACCTTAATCTATTCCATACACAGAACATTAACACATTTAATTTCATACCAGTACCACAAAATTAAACAAGTTCAAGGAAAGCAACAGGACATTTACATAGTAAGTCAATAAAAGGCATACAAATGTGCAGAAGCTGTATCATCCTATTAAACAGCTAAAAGATGTAACTAACCATCCAAGGTATACAAAATACACTTTCTAATTATCAAGGAATATTTATCAAAAACTAGATTCTATATTCAGCTCAGTACCATTAATACTCCTTCACAGTAACTGTACTCATCACAAAGAATATGTTAAGACAAATACATAGTTGAAACAGTTGAAATGTATGAGTTTAATTAAAGAAAAATACAAGCACATTAATAAGACGGAATAAATGAAATTAATCAACCATCTGCTATAATATAAAGCATATAGATAACCAAAACCTAACATTGTTTAGGAACTATATACTACCAAAGCACAATAAAACCTGTTAAAATTGTAGTTATTACACTTTTAAAAATAGCTTTTTTATTTTACATCATGGAATTAATTAAATAAATCAGGAGCCAAATTTAAAAGCTAGAAAATAATTACAATTAATATAAATGAAAAAATGAGTTAAACAAGTAATATCAAATATAGGTTCGGTATAGTCTTGATTTTAGGTACAAAATTCAAAATACTGTGTCTCAATAAGTACACGTTCCATCTCATATGTAAACAAACTCCTGTCATTAATCAGTAAACAACAGTCCAAACTTAATGAAGTTTAAATCATCCACTAACAATAATAATATCTCTCATATAAATAATAAAAAGTTAGTATATGTAGTTAAGCTACATATTTCCACAGTGCCTCATCAGCACTGAGCTATAAATAATTAAGCCCAACAGGAATAATGGATTCTGGCCTGTCAAAACTAGGTTCTCTGTAGATGCTGCCTGAAAGCCTTTCTCTACTAAGTTTCATTAAAATCAATTCCCTGTCATGTCTGCACCAAGTAGAGGCAGCATAATTCAAATAAATACTATTCTGCTGGAAAGGTTAACTATTTCAAACAGAAATTCTAACTAATAAACACGTTGAGACATAAAGCCACACAAAGCTTATAGATGACTCATTTGACAAAATATACAATACATTTAGCTGTTATTAACTAAACTGAAAAACATACCCTTAAACAATACATGGCATTAAATGATGGATGTATTACTCACTCTAAAAAGCAAACTTTTTACTTAAGACTAATGCTAAATTGATTGACATTTTGTATAAATTTACAAAGTCCTTAACACTTCATATAGAGTGTTTAAAATGTAGAATATTTTAGTATTCTATCCAGAGTTTACAGTAAGTCTATAAATCTATTCTCAATATAATTTAAATTTATTACACAGAAATACCTCTCACAACTGAGGTTTCAAAAAATAAATACATATATACATAAAAGGCAACCAACAACAAGCATTCTAGTTTCATTATGAAAAATGTACAGTAACTAAAAGTTCAGCATGCAAATTACCAATACAAAAATCAGGCACTAACATTCACATTTTTGGTGAAGTTCCTTTAAGACTAAATAATACCAGTACATTTCATATGGTCAGCAATTCAGAAAAAGATAATCATACAACAAAATTTATTTTCCATCAAGCTCACACAAACTTAAAAAACATTAAAATTATACAGTAATTAGAATACTATGATGTAGAATCTATGACACATATTCCTGGACCACAAATGTTTTAATATATAAAATATTATTCAAAATGCATTTTGTTCAAGCAAACTGATTTTTAACTCTTTAAAAATGTGAAAAATTGGTTACACAATTGCCTCTAATAAAACACTGCTGGGAGATGTTAGTTTGAAAGTTTGTGAATACCTATTATAAGTTGGCATTAATATAAGGAGAACATGTGAATATGTTGCATTGACCATTTGCCATTTGAAACATTAATTTATACCGTGATATTAATTATAAAAAATGAAAAACCTGGAAATACTGACTAAACAATAAAAAATTATATTTTACACATTTTTATTAACTGTTTATATTAATTTAATTTAAAGAAGGTTTTCCTTTTAAGAAATAACAACACAAATAAATTACTACTTATAAAAACGGTGCAGTGGTTTGTTATATAAAGATTATATGAAAATTAGTTTAACTTAGATCAGTAACTACTAAATTATCCTGACAAATTTCTTTGCAGGTATTTCCTAAACTTATTAGTATTTACCCTAAAGATAAAATTACCTACAAGTACATTTTTAAAGTTGAAACATTTCAACAAATAACCAGTAATGGTATACTTGTAATTGATTAAGAAATGTAAATGCACAGTAAAGTAAAAGACCGAGTTTGTTGCATCCAAGAGATAAAGGTGCTTTCCTTACCTTAAGAGAATCAAAGCAGGCAATGACTCGCCCATTTTCTACATGACAACTCCGTGATGGGTGGGCAAATTTACACTCAGAATCAGAACGAGAACAGGTGCCCCTCTGGAACTCCCGGCAAACTTCCAGCGTCAGCCATTTTGTGTCACGACTCATAGAAACATTAACAGCCATAGTCTGGAACTTAAGTTAACTCACACTGGAGGGGGGAATAAAACTAGGGCCCCCTCTAAATGAAAAAAGATTAACTTCCTCAAAATGCTTGCAGGTGGTAAAAAGTAGGAAGTAAATGTTCCTTTGGTTGAACAAAATATAACGATGAATTACACTTCCTTTTTTTCTTCAAAGGGCAAAATAAAATTCCCACTAGTACTAGCTGCGTAATGAGTATCAGCAGAAAAAATAACTTTGGAAAAAATAAAACATAGAGTCCAGCTCTTCAGAAAATGCATTTGGTGAAGATTTCAAAGGAGTTAACTTTGCATACTGCCTTTTGGAGTAGGAAACATTGATCCTTTTACTAGTAAAAAAATAATAAATAATTCTGACTTTATTCCACAATATAAGTACTTAATGCTCCATTTTCATTCAATTCTTTTATAAAGTGTACATATATCAGTTATTTATTTTTATATTTTTAACCAAGATTCCAAATATACAAACTCTTTAAGCATAATGAAAAAAATCCTATTAAAAAAGGGTAAAATCAAATCCAATGTAGTGTAACTGCTCTCCAAGTAAGGTAGAACAACAGCAATTTGAAAACCAACTGAAAATAGAAAAAATAAAACAAAGGAAAAAAATTAAAAATTATATCCTCAGTGAACAAAGGCAAAATAATACAAATGATGGTCTACTTGGAGAAAGGATTACTGCACACAATGGCAAATTTCAAAATACTTTCCAGAAAAGAAGAACTTAAAAGAAAAACCAGTTCAGGGTTCCCAGCACTACTGTTGTTGGCGACAGGCTGCAAAAGCTGCTGTTTCAAAGAAGGCACCACTTCTTCCTTATTTTTCTTTACCAGCAATCTAATATTGAAAAACATAAAAACATAAAACAGACATATTTAAACCAAATGAAAAAAGTAATATTTATTACAAGTCAATGAACAATTGGTCCAGGTTTAAAGGAATAAAAATAAAGCAGGTGGCTGACAGAAAAGCAAAGAAAAACAGGCAGGCAGGCAAGCTTCTCG
The DNA here is from genome assembly GCF_016835505.1 of Polypterus senegalus. Classification (NCBI taxonomy): domain Eukaryota; kingdom Metazoa; phylum Chordata; class Cladistia; order Polypteriformes; family Polypteridae; genus Polypterus; species Polypterus senegalus. The sequence continues at coordinate 93,930,858 of NC_053163.1, read as the reverse complement.
TTTCTGTAATAGTAACTCCCAGGAGCAGCTCTAATATGTTGTATGATCTGTAGACTCTGTTGCTTGTTGCACCGCCTTGTTATCTGAAACAAAAACAGGAAAATTTCCAACAATGACAATAATGTTGAGGTTGTTGCAAAGAGGAGTCAGCAGCCATTGTAGATATTTGAAAAAAGAGAAAGTGAGGGAGTCAGAGAAAGAGAGAGAGAGAGAGAGAGAGAAAGGGCATTTCTCCACATGCAGCAGCTGCGCATGGTACAAGGTAGTAGCCAATTAGGAACACCATTAGAAAAAGCTACTGGGCAGTTGCCCAATAAAAAAGATTGTCTCATATTGATTTTTTTTTCTGGCAGACACTCTCATTGCTATGCCCACCGCACAGGGGAAAAAAGCCTGACGCGTCAACCCCCCTTCTCTTTCTTTCTCTCTCTCTGTCTTCCCTGATACATTACCGATATTATCTATGCAACTCAAATTGTAATGGGGGTTTACTGCAGACACAGTGTCATTGAGAAAGGGGAGGAGGCAGTACTAGATTTTGGATTATAATTCTAAAAACTGTGAAAGACTACTGTAATATATCTAATTAAAATGGCAACATATTTTTGAATAAGCAACAGTTATTTAAAAAGGATAAAACATATATGAAGGAAAGCTTAAGGTGGAAGAAACAAGTAAGCAAAGGAAAAAAAAGAAGGATTAACAAAAATTATCACATGGCTGAAGAAATAGAATGGAGTGTGAAAAGAGTGAAGATAATCAAAGAAAGGTGCAGCGATTTGGTAAGTCGTAGTTAACAATGTGATATTCAAAGTCCATGGCCCAGTGCCAATAACTGAAGGTGCAGGAGACAAGCCCCAAGGTAACGCTGCAGTGCGTATACGATGGAGGTGGTGCGGAGATATGGGGGAATAGGCTGGCTGGCTGGTGGTGGTGGTGGGTAAAGGGGGGGTTTGCCCTATTCTAGCCCTGCCTAGCAGAGCACACAAGAACAAAGGCTTTAAAAAAAAACACACACACATTCTCAATATATGGTTTGCTTTTCTAATTTTAATGCTGATGTCTAGTTGTGAAAAGAAAAAACAAATCACAAAATCAGCTACAAATATAAATAATGTCACATTGAGAATTCTCAAAAATTGCCATTGATGGGATTAATATATTTGAAGTTTATTTAATTGACTGTAGCTGTCAACAGCCAAGTTAATTCAGTATTTTTTATAATTTGTTAAACAAAATGCATACTTTACAAATTCATATGAATACATGTAGTTATTATACAAAATCAATAGCTAAAATTCAAGATACAAATGCATGTGTTTAACATATACATGATGCATCTGCAATGGTTTGAGGTATATTATATGAATCCAGTAATGTTTGTATCTCTTGTATTTTCCTTAGCTTATTCATCACTCCAGCTCAGATAGCTCGAAAAAATGCAAGTTTAAAAATGTGACCCTTTTAAAAAACCAGTCATTATACTATTTAATACAGACAGCACTTTATTTGTCCTAAGGGGAAAGTTAGTAGTGTGCACCACCAACACTGAAATTTAGGAATAGAAGCCTATGTGACATATATAAAGCAAATTGTTTTTAATTTTATCTCTCTACAACAGTTATACAGCACAGAACATATATTACAAAGTATGCTAACCAAAATGCACGGGTGTAACACATTTTATAGCTTTTGTGCCAAGTTAGACCTTATAATGAAACTAGAAATGTAAATTTATAATTCAATTTAGCCAAAACATTAACTATTTATTTTTTAATTTGAAAGTGAATACCACAATATACAAAGTATGTAATTTTATGTTATTTTTGAAAGCCGTTTTATCTGATAATGCAGTAAGATATGCTGTTGTGATTTACAGAGTGGTGTCTTACTCATGGCAATGAAAGAATCATTATGAAACAGACTTGTGCTACGTATTCATTGTTACATCGTCAGGGGAGGCTTGTTTGTTTCTGGCATGCCCTGCTGGGTATCATATCAAAAGATGGTAACTTTATGTTTTGGATAGTGGCCTAACTGGAAAGGTAAGAGATAGGGTGGAGTAGGAGAGGGGTGGAAGAGCTGTTGTCTACTTCTTTTTTTCTGATTCTCTTTTTGAGGCAAACTTAAAATCTACAAACTAAAAAACTACAAACAGGATAACAAAAATCCACATTCTTCCAAAGACCACTCCCCCATCAAAATCGTTACTGCATCAACAAATCCTCTCACTTCATCTGGAATGGCCACCTCTGATGGTGGCAACAGGCCACGTCTGACCATCAGTATGGGGCTGTCCATAACTGAAGACCAATTGAGCAGACAACTGGGGAAGTTACACTCAGGAACAGACACAGGACCAGATGTAGTCAGTGCTCAAGTTTTTAAGGCCTCTGTAGACCAATTTTATATAATCCTCTGTTATTTGCTGTGGAAAATCAAACTACATTGTTTTTGCTCCAAAGAAGACAGGTGCGTCTTTACCTAATGACTACAGACAAGTGACAATTATGTCCCACATTATGAAAATCTTTTGGGAGGTTGGTTGTGGACTATATGAGTCCTCTTGAGGGTGACCTCCTGGACCCACTGCAGTTTGCCTATCAAACAAAGATTGGAGTGGAGGATACTATTTTCTAACTGCTTCAGAGGGTTTATCCTTACCTGAATAAAGCTGGCAGCACAGTGAGGATTATATTGTTTTAGTTTCTCCAGTGCTTTCAATACCATCCAGCCACTCCTGTAAAGGGGTAAACTCAGAGATAAGCAATTGGATGAGACTGCTGTGCCCTGGATAATGGACCATTTCTTCTGTAGACTGCAGTTTGTGAGGCTCAAGGACTGTGTCTCTTATTTGCATGTGGTCAACATTGGAGCACCACAAGAAACAGTTGTATCTCCTTTTCTCTTTATTCTATGCAAATCAGACTACAAATATAACACCAGGGCATGTCACTTATAAGGTGTGTTGATAAGGGAGACGGTATAGAGTATAGGAATCAGAAGGAAAATTTTGTTTCCGGGTGCAGAAAGAATTGTCTGCAATTTAGCATCAGCAAAATCAAGGTACTGGTTATTGACTTTTGCAGTACTAAACTGCCTATAGGTCCATTAACTAATCAGGGTGTGAACATACAGGTGGTGCAATCCTACAAATACCTAGGGGTCCACATGAATGACAGGTTAGACTGGTCTTATAGCACAGAGTAACTATATAAAAAAGGGCAGAGCAGGCTGTCTTTTATTTAGAAGACTGCGTTCCTTTAATGTGGATAATGACATTCTTCACATATTTTACAATTCTGTGATGGCCAGTATGATTTTCTATGTTGTGGCGCGGTAGACCAAGAACATCAATTCAACAGAGGCCCAGCAAATCAACAAACTAATTAAAAGGGCAGACTCAGTTATGGAAAGCTCTCGGGACCCCCTGGAGATAGTAGCAAACTAAAGAATTAATACAAAACTAAGTGCCATTATGAAAAATGCTGCACGTCCTCTCTCTGACACACTAGCACTGAATACTTTCAACCAATGCATTATTCAGCAAACGTGTGTCAGGATATGCTACTGGGGCTCCATATTACCAAGAGCAATAAGCCTGCAAAATGCCACACTGCAACTGCCAAGTTAGATGTTTTTATTTATTTTCTTTTTTAATTTTCTTCTTCTTTTAGTCATTTGGTATGTGTTCGGACCATAGTGTGCGTGTAAGTTTCTATAAAAATACAAATTTCCCCCTGGGGACAAATAAAGTTCTAAGAAATAGAAAATGTGTTAAAAAAAATAAAACAAAGTCAGGATAACTATGATAATTGATACATAATTATGGTTTCCCTGTTTGGAAAACAGTGAAAAAAGCAAGAAAAGATCAAATACAAGGCACTGCATAAACAATATTGGGATAAAACACTGAATAAAGATAAATCCAAGAAACACAAAGCTTTGAATTTATAATAATAGACAATAAATCAGAATAAAATACAAATACTACAAGAAAACACTGAACAAATAACATAATTTGAGACACAAATGCAAATCATCCTAAAAACCTGAACAGATAGGTATACTGAAAGAATGGTCAGAACGTCTTCAAAGTCTAATGACGTGATTGTAAACAGTTTCAAAAGTCGGAGGGAGAAGGAAAGGGTTGTGGTTGTGCATTGTGAGAAGAGCCAGGTGTGTCAGAAAGTAACTGAACGCCCCCTGCCCAACATCTCTTTTGCAACAAGTAAAGGTGGCTTCCTGATTTCTTAAACTGTGATAAAAATGACATATGAAAATTTCTACCTGTTGACCAATTTCTACTGGTGTCTCATTTCTACCAGTATACCACCCACCACAACAAAGACATACAAAGAATATATAACTAATTTTATGCCTTCAGCCCTCACAATGTGCAATCACCCACTATTGTACAGTATAACAGAAGATGATTTACCCATGTATTAAACCACAACCATGTTTAAAACGGTCTGAATAATTTTACATTAAAAAAATCACAAATTCTCAGACTTATGGAGGTCTTTCCACTCTTATACAAGATAATATTCTTTTTTCTATTTAAAAGGAGCTGCAAGATATGTAGTGGTTTGGATCAGAAAAAATAAAAGAATGAAAGACAAAACAAATAAAACAAAAGGACTTCACACTAACTTGATTTCTTTGTCCTTAACTATAACTTGAATTTATCCAATGTTTGGATAACAACATACTGCAAATTGCCATCTTAAATAGATTGAGAATGATGGCAAAGAAGTAATCATGTCACATGACTGTTATAGCTTCTCTAAATTAAATTCCTGCAGCAATAAACAGAATACAAAATGGTGTTGCTGGATGAATAATAAAATATACAAACCAACTGAAATAAACATATTAAAATTCCAAAACTGGAAAAAGTTGGAGAAAGGAAGTCATAGTTCTCAAAAGATACTCACGAACTGAATATAACTTTATCAATAACATTATTGTACTTTCTGTCAAATCTTGCTAAGAAGATGCCAGTTATTTCTGACCATGCTCTCCTTTACTTATCCTGCAACTTTGAATATCAAGCCCTACTTTTTCATCTTGTAACTGGTGATTTAATTGATTATTGCAAGCATATGAAAACTAATAAAATTTTCTCCAGATAAGTTAATACCGCTGTCAAAAATACAGTACAGTACACCTTTGGAGATACCCACAAAAACATTCTCAGAAAAATGTATTGCAAGTTAGAGGGGGTAAATAATTTCTTACAAATGGACATTAATAAAATGCAAACCAGAAGGGCAGCAAAATTAATTGATCACTTCTCCAAACTTGCATATACAACATCACCTATAGCTGAAATGGAAAGTAGCATTGAATACAGAATTTCCTCCTTGTATTCCTTGCCCTGTTTACAAGCTGCCATTAATTAATTAAATCTGTATAAAAATCTTATAGTTCAACACTCACTTATAATATGGTACCATGTCAGAAACAATTCATGGATATTGTTACAGAGACCAACCTTTAGACAATAATATATTTCCACAATTTCTAAAGTACTTATTACAGAGTATACTCGTAACTGGAATAATTAGAAATCTATATTTTTACAGTATATTATAACAACTGCACCTCAAATATAACGTCTCCTTAAACTAGCCAACCTTCCTAATGTTTCCTAACTATCTGTTATAGAAACTATTCTTTTAGTTGTAATAAATATATTGCAGAGTCCACAAATAATATGAGTGCTTTCAAAAGCAGTGGCTGCTGCTTCATCACCTGAGGCCACAGGTCCGCCACGCCCTCAACCCTCTGCAGTTCCCATACCAGGAGAAGGTGGGAGCGGAGGATGCCATCATCTATATGTTACACCGATCCCTCTCCGACTTGGACAGAAGCAGTGGTGCTGTAAGAATTATGTTTCTGGACTTCTCTAGCACCTTCAACACCATCCAACCTCTGCTCCTTAGGGATATGCTGACAGAGATGGGAGTAGATTCATACCTGGTGGCATGGATCGTGGACTATCTTACAGACAGATCACAGTATGTGCGTCTCGGAAACTGCAGGTCTGACATTGTGGTCAGCAACACAGGAGCACCGCAGGGGACTGTACTTTCTCCGGTCCTGTTCAGCCTATATACATCGGACTTCCAACACAACTCGGAGTCCTGCCATGGGCAAAAGTTCGCTGAAGACACTGTTATCATGGGCTGCATCAGAAGTTGGCAGGAGGAGGAGTATAGGAACCTAATCAAGAAATTTGTTAAATGGTGTGACTCAAACCACCTACAACTAAACACCAGCAAAACCAAGGAGCTGGTGGTGGATTTTAGGAGGACCAGACCCCTCATGGACCCCGTGATCATCAGAGGTGACTGTGTGTGCAGGGGGTGCAGATCTATAAATATCTGGGAGTGCAGCTGGATGATAAATTGGACTGGACTGCCAATACCGATGCTCTGTGCAAGAGAGGACAGAGCCGACTATACTTCCTCAGAAGGCTGGCGTCTTTCAACATCTGCAATTAAATGCAGCAGATGTTCTATCAGACGGTTGTGGCAAGCACCCTCTTCTACGCGGGTGTGTGCTGGGGAGGCAGCATAAAGAAGACAGATGCCTCACACCTGGACAAACTGGTGAGGAAGGCAGGCTCTATTGTAGGCATGGAGCTGGACAGTTTGACATCTGTGGCAGAGCAACAGCCGCTGAGCAGGCTCCTGTCAATCATGGATAATCCACTGCATCCATGGAACAGGATCATCTCCAAATAGAGGAGCAGCTTCAGCGACAGACTGCTGTCACTGTCCTGCTCCACTGACAGACTGAGGAGATCGTTCCTCCCCAACACTATGCGATTCTTCAGTTCCACCCGGAGGGGGTAAACGTTAACATCATACAAAGTTATTGTCTGTTATACCTACATTTTTATCACTCTCTAATTTAATATTGGTTTTTATCAGTATGCTGCTGCTGGAGTATGTGAATTTCCCCTTGGGATTAATAAATTATCTATCTATCTATCTATCTATCTATCTAAAAGAGCGAATCTCTAAGTAAACTGAAGCAGTGTTTGGGAAAGCACAATTCAGTTTGGGTTGTCATGAAAAGAAGCCAGTGCCTAAACATTATCCAATTCAACTAAAAATAGTGCATTTCAGACATCTTTATTGACTCAGGCTATAAAAAATATATCCAGGTCTTGCTCCTAATTGTGAGTGATGTCATCAATCAGCTACTTCTCCAGGTGACACATTTTGGGAAATTTCCCTAATCACACCATACTGGAAAAACAATCTTTGCTTATTTATTATTCTTAAATTTACAATAGTCTTTAATCGTGTAACATTTCAGGTGGAGTAATATCCAACAAGACATTATTGCTTAGTGAAGAATTGTGATAACACACCACTGGCATAAAACCATATCTTGCTAAACTAGAAGAATCATATTTCACCTACCAAATAATCAAAAAGGAAATATTCTTCTCCATAAAAACAGAAAAGAAGTTAATTCATTTTATGAAAAAAAAAGTTTCAAAGTTCTTTAAAATCTGTCAGAGTTTAATTACTGTCCTTAATTAACCAGGCATCCTACAACATTGCTATGATACCTTTTTCGGATATTTCTGTATTTTTGAGTGACTACAGAGAGGACTGGACGGTCTCATGGTCTGGAATCCCTACAGATTTTATTTTTTTTCTCCAGCTGTCTGGAGTTTTTTTTTGTTTTTTCTGTCCACCCTGGCCATCGGACCTTACTTATTCTATGTTAATTAATGTTGACTTATTTTTATTTTTTACTGTGTCTTCTATTTTTTTATTCTCCATTTTGTAAAGCACTTTGAGCTACATTTTTGTTGTATGAAAATGTGCTATATAAATAAATGTTGTTGTTGTTGTACATTATTAAATTTATTTCCTGCTCTGTTCTCTAGATGGGTAGGAAAGGAGTATGTGATCTACTTTGAAAAAGATGTAGTACTGTAGATCTTACTGGTTTGTAATTTATTCTTTGTAATGATATTCTTAAAATAAAATAGAGTACAAGAAAAGATAAGTGATAATGTTTCATGTGTGGTCCCCGGCTGGGGCTGGAACCTGGCCGGGACGCCCAGGAGGACAAGAGGAGGGCTTGTGCCTCCTCCAGACCGCGAGGGGGCGTCTGTCCTGGTTATGTTGGGGGACTCAGGTAAAGGGCTTGGAAGCCCAGCCCTGTAGGGACCCGTGGCCACTGCCAGGCGGCGCCCCGATGCCGGTATATCCCGTGTGGTCGCCCAGGAGGACCAGAGGAGGGCTTGTGCCTCCTCCAGACCGAGAGGGGCGTCCGTCCTGGTTATGCTGGAGGCCTCGGGTAGAGGGCTTGGAAGCCCAGCCCTGTAGGGACCCATGGCCACCGCCAGGCGGCGCCCCAGTGCAGTGCCTGATTATCCCGGGAGCCCGCACTTCCGCCACACCAGGAAGTGCCGGGGGGAGACGACAGGGACACCCGGACGGCTTCCGGGTGCACAGCCGGCACTTCCGCCAAACAAGGGCGTGTCTGCGGAGGAGTGCCGGGGAGCAGCTGGAGCCCATCCGGGTTCCCATAAAAGGGGCCGCCTCCCTCCAGTCAGCGGCGAGAGTCGGGTGGAAGAGGACGGAGCTGAGAAAGAAAGAGAGAGGACGGGAGGCGGCCAGGAAGGCATTGAACTTGTGAGGCCTGGACAGTTGGGGAAATCGGTGCAAGAGGCACTGGGGTTTGAGCACAGTTTTTGTAAATATTGTAAATAAACGAGTGTGTGGTGGAACCAACAATGTCTGCCTGCCTGTGTCCGGGTTCAAGTTCACACATGGAAAATATTAAAGGTAGGCAGAAGCAATGTGAAATATGGTAGAAGAAGCTTTGTTACTTGAGAAAAAAAAATCACACAACTAAATATACAGTACAGTATTCTATAAAACATAAAGAATGATTACAGAGATTATTAGTTTCAAACTATGACTAAATTTAGTCAAAAATGCTTATATTAAAGAGGATGTGACTTTATTTTTCAGTTGATCTAATATCTCAAATTACCTCAAATTCTATTCCCCATTTTATGAACCTGCCTATTCCTATATGGAATTGGAAATCTAAAATCAACCTGGCAGCAATCAGTACAAGACAGAAACCACTGTCTACTTCAGTTAGTGAAGTATAGACATTGCACCTACACAATTGCAAAGATAGTAGCACTGTTGTTTATTTTCTTCATGTGAAAAATGCAACATTGAACACTTGAAAGTATAACTCATGCCAGTGAATCCACTGTACCTAAAGTATTACAACTCAACATTGAGGATTTCTATAGTAAATGTACTGCACTTGACTCACATAGGGCTGCAATCATGATGGGCAAAATGTTTAGGGTTGCTAGCAGAATGAAATCTCAGCAACTAGCTGTGCAATTAATATGCTTCACAGCACATTGTTTACAACTCGTATATAAGGGTAGCATCAAAAAACTTACATTGGTAGATAAAGTTGACATACTTCTGACAGGAATACTTTTATTTTATCATAACTAACCAAAATTGCAAGATAGACTCAAGAGTTGTTTCACATCGAATGCCATGAAAGCCCATATGTTCCAGCAAGTAGGGATCAGAGAGGTGGGTTTTTCATACATATCTGGCAATTAATATTATTGTGAAGTACTACCGTGTGTAATGTGAAGGCCCAAGCAAGGTTGTTTCCAACAAGAATGGGTCTTATAAAATGTCTGTACTTTTTACTGGATATTCTGTTAGTGCTACTTTTCTTTGCAACTGCAAGAATCTACTGCAAGTATTGGGCATGCATATCATCAACCAAACTGGTTATTTGCACGTCTGAACTACGACATTTCAGAAACATCCCAGGGAACACCTGTATCTTACTGTGGGAAGCACATTTGGAGGCCAAATACTGATGAAAACTCATCACAGTGGTGATCTTAGCTTTACATCAGTGTAACCCAGAAAGAGTGTTTTACTTGTGGAATTCATCAGTAGTAGAACAAAATGAATTATGGCATCTTGGAAACAACATAAATTGCGTACTTGGACCCATGGCCCACAAAGGCTAGCGGTTTACCGTCTGGAAATTATCATGTTTCCACCTTAAAACATCATTATGAATATGTATTGTTGAAGGCAGGTAAAGAGTTGGATTTACTGGCTGCTTAATGGATTAGTGTGAAGAAAAGTGTGTATAAGTTCCTTAAAACACGTAAGTGAATTTCTGGGCAACAAATTAATCAGATGACACACAATCATCACAGAAATATTATGGCATTAATTTTCCTAATTTCAACCATGCCTGGCAGCTCAGTAGTACATGAAAGAGGCTTCCCTATTACGCAGCTAGTCAAAAATGACTGGAGAGAAACCTTACCAAGTGCAACTCTCAGTGACTTAATGCATATTAATCGGTATAATGAAACAGTCAATACATTTGACTTCAGCAGGTCAGTTAATCTGTGGTATGAGGACACTGTTTGGCCACAAAGACCAGAGGTGGGCAGTTATCAAAAGGAAGTATCATATCACCAGAAATTATATTTGCTCAGAAGGCTAGTGACAATATTTAAATTTAAACACTAATATTGAAATGGCTATGATTTGCTTGTTTTGAAATGCATGCTTGTTTATTTGCAAACTTGGGCCACTGCTACTGTCTCTGAATACAGTACACATACAATACATATATATATAAAAACAACAATTGTGTGATTTCATTATGATCATTAAATAATACAAATGTAAAACACAGTTCTGTTTTATAATTGCTTTTTTCAGTAAATTTAAACATTAACAGAAAATATTTTTTAAAACGCTTAAGGGCCAGTAAATTTATGAAGAGCCAGTAAATTCCAGACCGTTGACCAGTGAAGTTGCAACTTTAATTATAATACTTCTCATAGACAGGATTTATACTGGAAAACTTCCAGGAAATAGATACTTCTCCCAAGTGATTCCCGCAATATATTATGTGAAAATTTAAAAATAACCTCCTGGTTAATTTCTTCCAGAGCTAGCAAAATAATACCAATTGCCCACAAAGTTTGTAAGCCTTCAATGTGCAGTCCCCTTGAGCTGTGAGGAAGCAGTGCTGAAAGCTCGATCATCATGTGATCCCAAATATATATGTGGCCTACTTCCCCCCAGCACTTCCGGGTGTGGCGGAAGTGCTGAGGGCCGGGGCTCCTCAGGTATCTGGGCGCCCCCTGGTGGCTATAGGGTTAAGCTTCTAAGCTCTGTTCCCATGGTCCCCAAAGCCACCAGGGCAGTCACCCCCTCTTGGACTGGAGGAGGCGTAAACCCTCCTCCAGTCCTTCTGGGCATCCCGGCTGGGTGCCACCCCCAGCTGCTTGCCACTTTACACTCACCTAAAGGATTATTAGGAACACCTGTTCAATTTCTCATTAATGCAATTATCTAATTAACCAATCACATGGCAGTTGCTTCAATGCATTTAGGGGTGTGGTCCTGGTCAAGACAATCTCCTGAACTACAAACTGAATGTCAGAATGGGAAAGAAAGGTGATTTAAGCAATTTTGAGCGTGGCATGGTTGTTGGTGCCAGACGGGCCGGTCTGAGTATTTCAAAATCTGCTCAGTTACTGGGATTTTCACGCACAACCATTTCTAGGGTTTACAAAGAATGGTGTGAAAAGGGAAAAACATCCAATATGCGGCAGTCCTGTGGGCGAAAATGCCTTGTTGATGCTAGAGGTCAGAGGAGAATGGGCCGACTGATTCAAGCTGATAGAAGAGCAACTTTGACTGAAATAACCACTCGTTACAACCGAGGTATGCAGCAAAGCATTTGTGAAGCCACAACACGCACAACCTTGAGGCGGATGGGCTACAACAGCAGAAGACCCGACCAGTACCACTCATCTCCACTACAAATAGGAAAAAGAGGCTACAATTTGCACGAGCTCACCAAAATTGGACAGTTGAAGACTGGAAAAATGTTGCCTGGTCTGATGAGTCTTGATTTCTGTTGAGACATTCAAATGGTAGAGTCAGAATTTGGCATAAACAGAATGAGAACATGGATCCATCATGCCTTGTTACCACTGTGCAGGCTGGTGGTGGTGGTGTAATGGTGTGGGGGATGTTTTCTTGGCACATTTTAGGCCCCTTAGTGCCAATTGGGCATCGTTTAAATGCCACGGGCTACCTGAGCATTGTTTTTGACCATGTCCATCCCTTCATGACCACCATGTACCCATCCTCTGACGGCTACTTCCAGCAGGATAATGTACCGTGTCACAAAGCTCGAATCATTTCAAATTGGTTTCTTGAACATGACAATGAGTTCACTGTACTAAAATGGCACCCACAGTCACCAGATCTCAACCCAATAGAGCATCTTTGGGATGTGGTGGAACGGGAGCTACATGCCCTGGATGTGCATCCCACAAATCTCCATCAACTACAAGATACTATCCTATTAATATGGGCCAACATTTCTAAAGAATGCTTTCAGCACCTTGTTGAATCAATGCCACGTAGAATTAAGTCAATTCTGAAGGCAAAAGGGGGTCAAACACTGTATTAGTATGGTGTTCCTAATAATCCTTTAGGTGAGTGTATATACTGTATATATATATATATATATATATATATAGATATGACAACAACACTCATATCAATGACAAAACAATTACATTAACAATCATGTTACATTATTTTTAAAAATTTTCCTTTTCTTTTTCATAACTTCTTTAACACAGTACTTCTCTGCGAAGTGCGGGTATTCTGCTAGTATATATATATATATATATATATATATATATATATATATATATATATATGTGTATGTATATATATATGTATGTATATGTATATATGTATCTATACTAATAAAAGGCAAAGCCCCCACTGATTTATCACTAATTCTCCAACTTCCCGTGTAGGAAGAAGGCTGAAATTTGGCAGGCTCATTCCTTACAGCTTACTTACAAAAGTTGGGCAGGTTTCATTTCGAAATTCTATGCATAATGGTCATAACTGGAACCTATTTTTTCATCCATATACTATAATAGACTTCTGCTCGATGCCCATGGGAGGCGTAACTCCGTAATTTAGTGCCTGCCCATATAATGCCGTCCGTCAGCGGCAATCCAATAGAAACACTGCCGCTAAATATTCATGGGTGAAGGACTGTGCTTATGCAGAGGAAGATGAGATGGTCAGGGTGGTGTTTGGCACACACTCGGTGAAACTGCGAGAGAAACTTTTAAGTGCCCGGTCTTAGCTAACATTAAATACAGCTGTGGACATCGCATGAGATGGCACCAGCACAGCTGGGAACCTTCGATGCATGTACACCGAGTTGCTCACGTGAAATGACGCATTGCACAGACAAAAAGCAACAGTTCCAAAGAGTGCTGAACAAAAACCGAATTACACAATTGAGAAGACAGCAAAAAAAATATGAAGCATCTGATACATACAAGCATATTCATAAGTGCAGCTACTGCGGAAACAAAGCACACGGTGGAAAAGGTCAATGTCCCGCTAAAGGAAGACAGTGTTAAAAAAAAAACCCGTGCATGCAGTGTGTCACGTCTCAGATAAAGAGGAAGATGAGCTGTTTATTGATGCAGTAAGAAACGAATCGATGAATGAAACCTTTTATCTTTACAACGATTGACAAACACGGAATGTAACTTCAATGTAACTTGAACACAACACATCCTACAAATACGAACTTGATTGAAAGAAATAATGATAATCAAATCCTTGATGACAGCAACACTCAATAACACTCACTGTATATTGACAATCATGTTACGTTATTTTTAAAATGTTCCCTTTTCTTTTTCCTAACTTCTTTAACACACTACTTCTCCACTGCGAAGCGCGGGTATATATATACCCCGATCAACATACACTCAAATAGATAAACCACACGCCGTGGCGCAATGGTAGAGCCTTCGCCTCTAGCGTCGACGACCGAGGTTCGATTCCCGAGAGGGGGTGCACGGAGTATGTACGCGCGCATTTTTATTCATTTTACCTTCGCATGCCCTTGGTTTGAGATGTATGAAAGAATATGCGGTTAACGCAGAAAGACAGATCATCAATTGAAGCTTTATGAATAATGGATACTTTATTCGCCATCAATGATTGTTTTGGTAAAGCCATACTCAGTGTATTCATTAGATGAACGGTAAAAAAGTATGCCAAAGAGAAAAGGTGATTCTCAACATAGAGCCTTTAAAAACCGATGGGAGGCTGAGTATATGTTTACTGACATTGCCGGTAAACCCGTGTGTCTCATTTGTGGAGCTAATGTGGCTGTAATTACAGAATTTAATCTAAGATGGCACTATGAGACAAAACATCAGGATAACCTGAAAGACCTGAATGCAACGCACAAGATACAGAAAGCAGAAGAGTTAAAGAAGAATCTGACACTTCAGCAGACATTTTTACCCGTGCAAAATCACAAAATGATTTCAAGTGAAGCTACTTTTATAGGAGACACAAATGCACCAGTGCAACTTGCCCCACTTTCCCTGTTGCCAAGAAATGTTGAACCAAGTCGGAAAAACGGTGTTCCCAAATACGCACTTTGCTGATAAACTGAGCGCACTGCGCACTGAGTTCGCACGGCGCTTTGGTGACTTTGAAGAACAAAAAAAGAATTTTGAGTTGTTTCGCAACCCATTTGCTGTTGATGTGGAAACTGCACCTGTGCAGATTCAGATGGAGGTGATTGAGCTGCAGTGTAATGGCACACTGAAGGCAAAGTACAATACTGCAGGGCCCGCACAGTTTATTCACTCCATTCCCACAGAAATGCTCCAGCTCCGTCTACATGCGGCTCGAACCTTGTGCATGTTTGGTAGCACATATCTGTGTGAGAAGCTCTTCTCAGTCATGAAGACTAACAAAACAGCACACAGGAGTCGCCTCACTGATGAGCACCTGCAGTTCATCCTGAGAATCTCCACAACACAGAACCTCACACCAAACATAAACGAACTTGTTGCCAAAAAAGATGCCAGGCGCCCAGCTCTGATAAAATTAAATATGA
Organism: Polypterus senegalus; assembly: GCF_016835505.1. Classification (NCBI taxonomy): domain Eukaryota; kingdom Metazoa; phylum Chordata; class Cladistia; order Polypteriformes; family Polypteridae; genus Polypterus; species Polypterus senegalus. The sequence goes on along the minus strand of NC_053163.1, from coordinate 93,915,822 downwards.
GCAAACACAACTGAATGATTTAATTTGTTATTGCTGAAAATAACAAATTTTATTTATATTTCCAGGTTTTGTTATGCAGCATGTTCATATTTGAATTTGTATAATTTTGACAGGATATATTTTTATGGAGAGCAAAATCTTTTGGGATATTTAAAATTTAAGTTTATTTTTTATATAAAATTACATAAGAGTAAAGAAATTTGAATGTTTGTTCTTTTAACATTTACTTTATTTCTAACTTGTATAACTTAGACAGGATATATTTTTATGGAGAACAAAATATTATAAGTTATTTAAGGTTTGAGTTGATTTATTCCGGAATAATATTCCTGTCTGTTTTTATTCATATTTATGTTCAAAAAAGTTAAGTTTTAAAAGTTTTACAGTTTTAAAAGTTTAGTTTTAGTGTGTTCAATAAATGTTTATCCTGTTCAGCCCGCGACCTAAAGTGTGTTTTGGATTTTGGCCCCCTGTGCAATTGAGTTTGACACCCCTGATTTAGTCGACACAAATCTCTTTGGTTGGAATGTAAGGCGGATTTACTCTTTACATTTGTATGGTGAAGAAAAATTTATGCAATGATGCCTACATTTAACTTACATTCCTACCAAAGATATTTCTGTCGACTAAATAAAAATTCCTTCTATTTAAAATTTAAATAAAACTTGAACAGATACGATAGTTCATAATATCCACGCAGACTTGCACGTAAGAGCGGGAGTCATCCGTTTTAACAAACAGCGTATTGCACTGATACGAAATAGCCTGCCCATTTAATTATTTAGGAATGGAAAAATAAATTAAGATTTTGTACAAATGATGTTTTTCATTTTTCTTCCTTGATGGATTCTATACATTTATATATACATCTCTCACCCAAAAGCAAAGACTTTGGAATACACTGTTTATCTCTGAGCCCACAGTGTGTTGACATGTCTAGATATGGAAAGAAAATGTTGCATTCCTTTCACTTTAAATGCTTTTACTAATGCACCCATATAAAAAAAAAAATTGTCAAAAATATCAAGACCTAATTATCACAGCCCAATTGTGAATGATGATGTAATTTGAAATTCACATGTAATTTAATAATATGAAAAATGCCATTAATCTTTCAAGACAAAAAAGAAAAATAAAAGACTTTCCATGTTACCAATTTCATCCCATAGTAGTGTGAACACAGAATGAATGATTTAAGCTTTGACAGCATAAAGGAGTGACCAATCTGCTGTGAGTTGCAATTATTTCAACTTGTAGTGCCTCACAATTGAATAAGAGAATTACAACTGATTGCTGCCTAAAATAAACAATGTGCATAGTCCCGATAAAGGAATGGTGATTTGCGTTCCTCCTCTGAATGTGATAAATGAGGCTGTCCATACATCTATTCATCTTCTATTTCAAATACCCAAATTAAAAGTGAAGGGAGCCAGTGTCCCTAGTATTAAGGTTGCCCTATCAATAAATTCAGGCTTTGAAAATAAATCAAAAATCCAGTAGTTCAGAACTTACTATATACAGTACAATATTTGGCAAAGGTAGTAAACAACAAAGTCAGCACCATGTCTGGTCATTTTTAAATAGCTCCTTAGCTTTTTGAACTTGTATGTGAGTATGTATTTCTGGTGTATGTATTTACTATACAGTATATATGTATAAATGTCTACGCATGGAAGTGTGTGTCTATTTGTCCGGCCCAGAAGTGCGAGGCTACAACAGCATGAAACTCAAGTTAACGAGTTGGAACAAGAAAGAGACTCTGTTGTCAAAGTAAAACTACAGAGAGAGAGAAAGACAGAAACTCTTACACAAGTAAGATGAGCACATCGGTAAAACAGTATCCCTTTTACTTTTCCTCTCGCCACTAATTCACAAGCGAGGCGAGCACGTCAGCGAAACGAAAACTAGGAGAGAGACACCCAGAGTAATTCCTTTCAATTACATTTCATTTTTTTTTCTGACGATTTCAATAGTTTCTAGAACCCTGGGCTTTTTACAGCACAGGCTTACACCACTAGTATATATAAATATATACAGTATATATACAGCTCAAAAAAGGTAAGGGAACACTTTTTAATCAAAATATAGCATTAAGTCAATGAGACTTCTGGGATATTGATCTGATCAGATAAATAGCAGAGGGGGTTGTTAATCAGTTTGAGTGGCTTTGGTGTTAATAAAATTAAAAACAGGTGCACTAGAGGGGCAACAATGAGACGACTCCCAAAACAGGAACGGTTTAACAGGTGAAGCCCACTGACATTTTTCCCTCCTCATCTGTTTTTTCACTAGTTTTGCATTTGGCTATGGTCAGTGTCACTACTGGTAGCATGAGGCGATGACATTCCAGGAGACAGGCAGTTACTCTAGGAGAGCTGGACAGGGCCGTAGAAGGTCCTTAAGCATCAGCAGGACCAGTATCTGCTCCTTTGGACAAGGATGAACAGGATAAGTGCTGCCAGAGCCCAACAAAATGACCTCCAGCAGGCCACTGGTGTGAATGTCTCTGACCAAACAATCAGAAACAGACTTCATGAGGGTGGCCTGAGGGTCCAACATCTTCTAGTGGCTCTGTGCTCACTGCCCAGCACCGTGGATCTCTATTGACATTTGCCATAGAATACCAGAATTGGCAGGTCCATCACTGGTGCCCTGTGTTTTTCACAGATGAGAGCAGGTTCACTCGGAGCACATGTGACAAACATGAAAGGGTCTGGAGAAGCCGTGGAGAACGTCATGCGGTCTGTAACATCGTTCCACATGACCGGTTTGGTGGTGGGTCAGTGATAGTCTGGGGAGGCATATCCATTGAGGGATGCACAGATGTGGCCCCTAAGCCAAAAGGTTTGCCCAACCCTGGGTTATATGCATTAAAAACTGCAAAACTGACACCTTGGAATTAATAAAGTATCTATCTATCCATGTCGTAAACCAAACAACTTTAATTTTTATAGTACCTAGGGGTCATGAAATTTGTCGTATCAAAATGAGACTAGGACCAAAATTTTTGTGAAAATCTCTAGTTTTTGATGAAGCAAACCAAATTCCAAAATATCAATTAGCGCAGATTTTGTTTCAGCATTTTTGAAATTTTTTACATCTCATATTTAAGGAAGTTTTAGGTCTCAAAGTGACTACAAAGTGGTTTAAATGGCTACAAATATTAATTTTATCTGCCATTATTCTAAGGGCTACAAATTATCCAATCTCTCTTATCTCCAATTGATTTAAAAATGTATTTCTTGCAGCACTGCTTTTCGATAAAGATCTGATCGCGTTTTTATCATTACTTGAAGAGAAAATGGCATCTGAAATTTTACAAATTTTAACGTTTGGGGTCGATTTAAAATTTTTTTTTTTGAAATGTACGGTTTTCATTTTGACATGAAAACCGTAGATTTACCATTTTGACTATTTAATTTATTTATGGCTTTTGTGTCAATTTAGCAAATCTATTTACACATATTCTTAGTACAAGATTTGAAGAATATTTTGTGAAAATCCTGTTAATAAATCTTTATTAGTAAAAAAAGTTATAAACAATTTTATCCAATAGTAATCAGCTGTACGATTTTCACTTTTACATAATGTAAATGAATTTAAAAATAAATATAAAAGAATAGAATTAAATAGACTTACCAGAATATTTTTTCCTCAAACTGGGACGATTTTTTGTTTTTGCTTAAAACAGAAAATAACGCTTTCTACGCACTAGAAATTTATTTTAAGTTAAATAACAGATAATTCACGAAGCACAAATATTACATGATAATAATTTTTAATCAACTATTAACTATTATTTAACATATTGTTTTGATTCGCATTATTTTCACAATATTTTGACATAACATGGTGTTTAAGGGAATCACCATGAAACGGGAATTCCCCGTCATAGATGGCACCAGTATGCACAACGCACTGTGAAAGGCGCCATCTACGAACAGTGACGGCATAGGGAGGTACAGGGAGGCATTACTCATTTTTCATTACATTTTGAAAATGGCTATAAATTTAATTAATTTAATAATTTATGTGATAAATTCGGCCATGAAAAATGTTTGTGGTGCCCCTTTACCCTTGATGCCCTAAGCATGTGCTTACTTTGCTTATATGGTTAATCCAGCACTGCAGGCATGTGATATGGAACCAGAATGCTGGATTCATGTGCTAACCACTATTCTGTCATGAACCCCTACAAATCTGTACAAAATGACATACTTTAAAAACCTGCAACAACTTCAAAACTTCTGATTAAATGCGAAAGCTCATCATGCATGCCTTACAAATATACAATGCACCTACCTCAGGTTGCCAAAGTTCTTATAAAGCAGAAATGGTGGCATGATTTCTTTTTACATATTATGTCAATGACTTAAAAATTTGCAATTTTTTTTTGATTTCAATGGCAAAATGAAAAAAAAAGTAAAATAACTATAGTTGACTTGGGTGTGGCATGAGAATATGTTGATTTTTTAAAAGCATAATATGAATGATCACTTAACTTTTTCATATGACTCATGGCACCAATTAAGGAATGAAGTACTTGAAAGAATAATTAATCAATGCAGCTTATTTACCAAGTTTACAACAACATTAAAAAAAATTACATTTTTTCAAAAGAGTTCCACTATTAACAATACATTTTAATGAGTTCAAAATTTAACATACTCTGGATTGTATTTAACAGTTCAATTAACCATAAAAAAAGCTAAAGTATTCTTAAAATATATATATACTATGGGTATATAGGTAACAGGATAACTCTTGCTGAATATTTCAGTGAACAATCCAGTTTGAAATGTTTAGCCTTACTGACTGCTAGTCATGCTGAATGCCTACTTCTTATCTAACCCTTTTGATATTTTCTGATGTCCCCTCAAAAAACCTTGAAAGTTGTCACATCCTTCAGCTGCACCTGTTTTTTTCATTCTGACATTTCCAATTAGCAGTGCTGTCCTTTGACCTCAAAAACTAATTTTATTTCCTCCTCTCTCCCTTTCTTATATGTTTTTGCTGTCAGTCTTTTCAGTTTAACTGTTTCACTGATTGTGAGATGGCAATACTTTTTACATTTTAGTGTCACAGAAATTAAAGCTCTCCGTGATGCGTCAACGGCATTGTTTCACATGCTGTACTGCAGCAAATATTAAACTAAATAGTGGATGGTTTATGAATGCGGAATTCACGCTTGAGCAAACTTGGTTAATTTTACCACAAAAGTATGTGGCACCCTATCCCACACAAATCTGTGACCATAACTTGAGAAACACTGCTCTAGAACAATCAATCAAAACAGACATCAACTATTCATCAACCTTGAAGATCTCATAGTAAAAAACACTCTCCTAAATATACAGCATGACAAGGGAAGGGGTGTGCATAAAATAAATAATACAAATGAATTCCAGACATATATTACTATCATAAACCTAAAAATTGACTGGTGGAAACATGATGAGAACAATACAACTACTACATTACACCATTAATCTGCATTTCACAGGACTGGAAGGATCCATAATAAAACCTACAGTACAGGCAACTGTGAATCAAGAAGTCATTGAAGGACTGGCTGATGTTAAAAAATATATAGAGAGTTGGTACAGACCAAACAGCTTATAGACATACGTTCGTCTCATGTTCAAGTGAACATGCTGCTTGGCATCAAAATCAGCCAAAATGCCAGCTCACTATATAAGTGCATACTGCACTGCACTGTATTTTAAAAAATACTGTTTGGTAACAGATATTGTTTTTGACATTTTGAGAGACGTTATATGTACATTATTCATGAGTCACACAATCATTTCTCAGACTGTTTCTTTTTAAATTAAACAAGAGAACTGAGTGAAGGTCTTTCTCTAACAATTAACAATAAGGCACTATATTTGTCTATTTAATTACTTTTATCATCACGGAAATTATCTTAACCAAAATTGACAGGTGATATAGGCATAAGGAGTAATGCCACAGTGCTACATTTCCCTTTCCACAATAATACTCCCTCATCTGTGTGGTTCATGAAGACTGTAAAGTGGAGTGTTAATTCATAACCCAACATCACAGCATACAAAGGTTGGCTTCCATGCAATTTAGTGACAATCCCCAGCCATACACTACACTTATGGCCACATTTTGGTCCCTTTTCCCTTTTAGAGAGCTAGGCAGTATCAAGAAGAACACACTGGACCACTTCCAACCAACACCAAAGTGGTCTTTCTAATATATGGGTCAAACATATTAGACTGATAAAATTAAAATGAGAACCAGAGACATATGGAAATTTAGAGTTTGTTGTCTTTCTGTAGCAAACTTGGCAGATTACACATGCCTATGCATATAACTTAAGGTTCTGTTTATGTAGTAAACAAGTCAACGCTATAATGAGAAGATCAGTACATTTAGCGTTGATTCAAATTTTCATGCAGAACACAAGAACACAGCTTAACAGAAGGCTGGGGAGTCTATTGAAGCAAGTGTGGCATGTACAGTTTGGACAGGATCCATTTAAACCAATAAGGCATTAACAAAGTAGTGATGTTCAGTTTAACCTGTTTCATTATTAATGACAGGGTGGCACAGTGGCGCAGTGGGTATCGCTGCTGCCTCGCAGTTTGGAGATCCGGGTTCGCTTCCCGGGTCCTCCCTGCATGGAGTTTGCATGTTTTCCACGTGTCTGCATGGGTTTCCTCCGGGCACTCTGGTTTCTTCCCACAGTCCAAGTGCATTGGCGATTCTAAATTGTCCCTAGTGTGTGTGTGTGCCCTGCGGTGGGCTGGTGTCCTACCTAGGGTTTGTTTTCTGCCTTGCGCCCTGTGTTGGCTGGGATTGGCTGCAGCAGACCCCCATGACCCTGTAGTTGGGATATAGCGGGTTGGATAATGAATGGATGGATGGATTATTCATGACTATTAAAAACATCACAGTTTCCAAACCTTTAGAATTCTAGAAGTTACAGTAAAACTCTCTTTGAGATGCCCCACGTTCTGTGTTGCTGTGAAAAATTTCCCCTCACAAAAGTAATTCATCCCTGTGAATCAAGCTCGGTTCAGGTGGCTAGGTCAATAGCACATTAATTCAAAAACAATGAGCAGACTAGCTGTAAAAATTGCAGAGGAATACAATATCTTAGCTTTATATCCACCAGCACAGTACCCTAAACAAGCAGTGTTAGAGCACTTTAAATATCTAAAATATCACTGGGAGCAGCAGACAAAGGATAAACAATTTGCAAAATGTGCCTGAAAATAAGTGGTTGTCAAAAGGTTTCAACATTGTATAACTTTCAGTATCTCCAAGAGCAACATTTATTTGTCTATACAGAAGTCCAAGGTAAAAAGAATAAACCACCGGTTCACAGCAGAACAGTTGTCTGTACACATATACTGTAATTTTTCACTTTCACTCAAGTTGATTTGGTTGAGGTATCTTTGTCAGTTTTCCACCACTAACTCTAGAGTTCAAGTAAATACTTTTCTTTCTGACAGCAAGCGACCAAGTTCCAAGAGTACAGGCTAAGATTTTTTTTTTTTTTATTAATTTTATTACAATCCATACAAAACAATCAAGTTTTTACAAAAAGAAGAATTGAGTTAAGAACAGATCAATTCCCTTCCCCTGAGAGAGAGAGCAAGCCAAACGGCATAAAATTTAAGGCTTATAAACATACCTAAATTAATAAATTCTCTGTGCTTTATAAACTTATTTTAAAATATTACTGATTAGATCCTGCCATATTTTGAAAAAAGTCTGTACGGATCCTCTAACTGAGTATTTGATTTTTCCAATTTCAAATAATATAACACATCGGTTTCCCACTGACTTAAAAGAGGAGAGTTTGGGTTCTTCCAGTTTATCAGAATAAGTCTGCGTGCCAACAGTGTAGTGCAGGGGTCTTCAACTAAAATCTATCGAGGTCCAGTCAGAGAAAATTTCTTGAAGCAAAGGTCCGGTCCGTCTGAAGATCATGTTGTCTAACTATTTAGTATCATGTCTATTTAAGTAGCCTAGTAGTTGTATCAACATCTGCATGTAATTAATACTAGACTTTCAAATCAAATTAGTTTAGTACAATTCATAATCCTTTTGACAATATTTATTTTCAAACACAGAACTGAACATTTATGTATGACTGCAAATATGTACTTTTTTGTTCTGTCAGTGTATAATTTCTTCTTTAATTTAATAAACAAAAGTAGGGCTGCACTTCAAAATAAGACAAAAATAAATTATGAAAACTGTGCATGCTTAAATAAAGTGCTAAACTTCAGAAGAATACAAAAGGAATGGAGAAAAAGCTTAACATTTCCCCTTTTCTGTTTCACATTTTGACTCAAGTCTCAACCAATTTCACAGATAACAAATCTCAACACATCTTAACAATGTAACAGGTTTAAATGCCCATTTTCTTCCCCTCTTATATTCATTGCCACACTTTTTTGCTCAGTGAGAGAATTGAGCTCTAGCTTGTCCTGCCAGGGTTTTAAACCTGGGCTTGAATGGAGTCTCATAATGTCGTTTCACATTTTTTTACAAGTGCCACGGTTTCTGAACATATGAGACACACAGGTTTAGTGTTTCCAGTGGGAAGTATGAACAGAAATGAGTTTGTCCATTCTGGATTAAATACCCTATTTTCGCTGTCCACTTTCCTTCTTTTAGAGAGCCATTTGCTCCGTATATTTCTGTCCCTTTCGCCGTGTCACTCGTCTCTTCTTTATCCAGCACAGTCTCACAGTATCTCTCAGTAGTCTTTATTTTTATCGCTACATTTCTTTCGAACGTTTCGGTTCCTGACCTTGCCTCTAACACACGTTTCACTATCTTTCTTCTTTTCGACCGTATCTCTGAAAAATCCCTCCTCTGTTTGCGTACATGGATTCGTAAAACAACGTTCACCGACTAGAATCCGCAGACTTGATTGGATGGGAGGTATCACGTGAAATGGCTTAGCGCGTATACTGCGTATTTCTTCACCATTACCGTAAAGATTACAAAAGCTGCGCCGGGTAAAAATAGAAGCGCCCCATCATGTTTAAATGATAACCTTTTGTTTTGGCTGTAAGTCAAGGTCCGTATGAGACAACTTTGCGGTCCGGATGCGGACCGAGGTCCGCCTGTTAGTGACCTCTGGTGTAGTGAATGCAACCACAATTTGTTTGTCCTTCTCCACTTTAAGCCCCTCTGGAAGAACCCCAAACACAGCTGTTAATGGGTTAGGAGGGATTGTGAGTCCAAGGCTGTCTGAAAGGTAATTAAAAATTTTTGTCCAGAATAATGTTAATTTGGTGCAGGCCCAGAACATGTGACCCAGTGAGGCTGGGACTTGGCTGCAACGTTCGCAGGTTGGATCATGCCCTGGAAACATTTTGAGAGTTTTAGTCGAGACAGATGTGCTCGATATATAATTTTGAGTTGTATAATTGTATGCTTTGCGCATATGGAGCTCGAGTGAATTCTCTGCATTGCTACTTTCCACTCCTTTTCTGATATATTAATTGAGAGATCTTTTTCCCAGTGTCCTCTTGGATCTTTGAAAGGAAGGGATTGTAAAATGATTTTATATATTGTAGAGATGGAGTCTAATTCCTTGAGATTGAGCAATATTTTTTCCAGCATTGATGAGGGTGCAAGATGAGGAAAATCTGGAAGGTTCTGTTTAACAAAGTTCCTGATTTGAAGATAGTGAAAGAAATGTGTAGCTGGAATGTTAAATTTGGAATGTAATTGTTCATAGGATGCAAAGATGTTGTCTATATAAAGATCTCTAAGCAAGTTAATTCCAAATTTTTTCCAGATATTAAAACTGCATATGTTTGTGAAGGTTGAAAGAGGTGTTTCTCTTGCAGGGGTGCCACAGATAGAAGCTTCTCTGTCTTAAAATGCTTTCTACATTGGTTCCAGATTTTAAGTGAGTGGAGCACAATTGGGTTATTAGTGTATTGCCGATAACGTGTGTTTATTGGAGCAGAGCAAGGAATACAAAGAAGTACTGCAGGATTTTACTTCTATTGCGGTCCAAGCCTGTGTATGTTCTTCTATTTGTGTCCAGGTTCTTATCGCCTGTATATTTGCCCAGTAATAAAACTGGAAGTTAGGTAGAGCCATGCCGCCTTCTGCCTTTTGTCTTTGTAGGGTTGCTCTTTTGATGCTCGGATGTTTTGAATTCCAAATAAATGAGGTTATTGTTGAATCTAATTGCTTAAAGAATGATTTATTAATGTATATTGGGATGTTTTGAAATAAAAAAGGAGCTCAGGAAAAATAATAATCTTAACAGTGTTAATTCTTCCAGCTAGAGTGAGATGAAGAGTTGACCATCTATGCAAGTCTTGTTTATTTTTTCCATGCAGACGGCGAAATTTTGTTGATAAAGAGCATTATGTTTACTTATGATGTTTACCCCTAGGTATTTAAACTGTTCTGCAATGATAAAAGGTAGGGTGTCTAATCTAATATTATATGCTTGACAATTCACTGGAAAGAGTACACTTTTATTCAGATTAATTCTGAGACCAGAGATCTTTTGAAATTCTGTGAGTGCTGCTAAGACAGCAGGCACAGAATTTTCTGGGTCCGAAATATACAGTACCATATCATCTGCATATAATGAGATTTTCTCTTCCAGTCCTTCTCTGCTAATCTCCTTTAATCAATCAATCAATCAATCAATCAATGATTGATTGATTGCTAATCTCCTTTATCTGATCAGTATTTCGACAATGTATTGCCAGTGGTTCAATGGCAATCGCAAACAGCAGCGGTGACAAGGGGCATCCTTGTCTAGTGCCACATTCTAGTTTAAAGTAGTCTGAGCAAATGTTATTGATGCAAACTGAAGCTTCTGGGTCTGTATACAGTAATTTAATCCATGCACAAATGTTCGGGCCAAACCCAAAATTCTCCAATATAGTAAAAAGGTATTTCCATTCAATCATGTCGAATGCTTTTTCTGCATCCAATGATAATAATATTTCTGGGGTGTTTGATTTAGTTGGTGAGTATATTACATTAAACAAGCGTCGAAGATTTGAAGATAAGTGTCGGCCCCTAATAAATCCAGTTTGGTCTTGTGATATTACCGAGGGGAGCACTTTCTCCATCCTTCTGGCTATGATTTTAGATAGTATTTTAACGTCGTTATTCAGAAGTGAAATTGGTCTGTATGATGCACATTGTAATAAGTCCTTATTTTGTTTTGGAAAGACAGTGATTAGTGCTTGGTGAAAGGTCTGAGGAAGAGATTGGTTATCTCTGGCTTCTGTAAATGTTGCTAATAGGAGTGGAGCTAGCTGAGTGGAGAATTTCTTGTAAAACTCTGCAGGGTAGCCATCAGGGCCTGCTGTTTTTCCACTTTGGAGTGACTTTATAGCATCTAGTAACTCTGATAATGCCAGAGGTTTATCAAGTTCCTCCACACTAAAAGCGTCTATTTGTGGTATCTGTAATGTATCCAGAAATGCATTAGATTGTATATTGTCTTCTTTAAACTCAGTAGTATATAGGGACTAGCAAAATACCGGCCAGGCGAAGTAGTGTGTTGAAGAAGCAATGAAAAAGAAAAGGAAACATTTTGAAAATAACGTAACATGATTGTCAATGTAATTGTTTTGTCACTGTTGTGAGTGATGAGTGTTGCTGTCATATATATATATATATATATATATATATATATTTACACACACACATAAACATATATATATACATATCTATACATATACACATATATACACATACACATATATACATACATATATATCTACATATATACACATACATACATACATACACACACATATATACACACACATATATATATATACATACACACACACATATATAAACATACTAGCAAAATACCTGCGCTTCGCAGCGGAGAAGTACTGTGGTAATGAAGTAAAGAAAAGAAAAGGAAACATTTTGAAAATAACATAACATGATTGTTAAAGTAATTGTTTTGTGTATTTGGCGCAGCGTCCACGAAGTTGTTTTCGTCTAGCTGCATCAGAAAATGTACCACGACGTCTGACACGACTCCTTTTTACTGTTTTCTCACAGCTTGGATTGCCGCTGCCATAATCGGTTGGAGTCTACATATACATATATATAAAGTATATATATATATATATATACTAGCAAAATACCCGCGCTTCGCAGCTGAGAAGTAGTGTGTTAAAGAAGCAATGAAAAGAAAAGGAAACATTTTGAAAATAACGTAACATGATTGTCAATGTAATTGTTTTGTCACTGTTGTGAGTGATGAGTGTTGTTGTCATATATATATATATATATATATATATATATATATTTACACACACACACATAAACATATATATATATATATATACATATCTATACATATACACATATATACATACATATATATATCTACATATATACACATACATATACACACACATACACATACACACATACATACACACACACACATATATACACACATATACATATATATATACAGTACATACACACACATATATAAACATATATACTGTATACATATACATACATATCTACATATATACACACACAGCTATTTCGTATCAGTGCAATACGCTGCTTGTTAAAACGGATAACTCCCGCTCTTACGTGCAAGTCTGCATGGATATTATGAACTATCGTATTTGTTCAAGTTCTATTTAAATTTTAAATAGAAGGAATTTTTATTTAGTCGACAGAAATATCTTTGGTAGGAATGGTAAAAACAGACAGGAATATTATTCGTGAATAAATCAACTCAAACCTTAAATAACTTAAAAGAACAAACATTCAAATTTCTTTACTCTTATGTAAATTTATATAAAAATAAACTTAGATTTTAAATATCCCAAAAGATTTTGCTCTCCATAAAAATATATCCTTTCAAAATTATACAAATTCAAATATGAACATGCTGCATAACAAAACCTGGAAATATAAATAAAATGTGTTCCTTTCAGCAATAACAAATCAAATCATTAAGTTGTCTTTGCTCATATGTCATTTTAGAGCTGGACGCCTGGCATCTTTTTTTGGCAACAGGTTCGTTTATGTTTGGTGTGAGGTTCTGTGTTGTGGAGATTCTCAGGATGGATTGCAGGTGCTCATCAGTGAGGCGACTCCTGTGTGCTGTTTTGTTAGTCTTTATCACTGAGAAGAGCTTCTCACACAGATATGTGCTACCAAACATGCACAAGGTTCGAGCCGCATGTAGACGGACTTTTTTTGTTCTTCAAAGTCACCAAAGCGCCGTGCAAACTCAGTGCGCCGGTTTATCACAAAGTGCGATTTGGGAACACCGTAGTGACGACTTGGTTTAACATTACTTGGCAACAGGGAAAGTTGCACTGGTGCATTTGTGTCTCCCATAAAAGCAACTTCACTTGAAATCACTTTGTGATTGTGCACGGGTAAAACGTCCGCTGAAGTGTCAGATTCTTATTTAATTCTTCTGCTTTCTGTATCTTCTGCATTGCATTCAGGTCTTTCAGCCTCACTGATGAGCACCTGCAATCCATCCTGAGAATCTCCACAACACAGAACTCCCTGATGTTTTGTCTCATAGTGCCGTCTTAGATTAAATTCTGTAATTACAGCCACATTAGCTCCACAAATGAGACACACGGGTTCAGTAAACATATACTCAGCCTCCCATCGGTTTTAAAGGCTCTATTTTCAGAATCAACTTTTCTCTTCAGCATCGTGTGAGCTAGCTTCGCAATAACTTGCAGCATCATAAGCTAGACTTGATTAACGCGTAAGTGTTCGCAAGGCAGCTGAAGCGCTGCATTATGGGATCTGTAGTTTATTGTGTTACCAGCGCTTCATATACCCGGGCCATTAATAACAATAATACAGTATATAAAATGATCTCGCGGGCTGGATATAATTACACGCCGGGCCGGATGTGGCCCGCGGCCCTTGAGTTTGACACATATGGACTAAATAGAACTTGAAAAGATATATTTTTCAAATGTGATCGCAATTCAGATAGAGTTGACGCGCACTACAGCCTGCATGCCTCAATAAGTCATCCTCCCCTCGCTCTTACTTTTTACCGCTCATCTAATGAATACACTGAGTATGGCTTTACCAAAACAATCATTGATGGCGAATAAAGTATCCATTATTCGAGTATGTAGATCGGGATATATATATACATATATATATACCCGCGTATCGCAGCGGAGAAGTAGTGTGTTAAAAAGCTAGAAAAGAAAAGGGAACATTTTAAAATAACGTAACATGACTGTCAATATACAGTATTTGTTTTGTGAGTGTTACTGAGTGTTGCTGTCATCAATGATTTGATTATCATTATTTCTTTCAATCAGGTTCGTATTTGTAGGATGTGTTGTGTTCAAGTTACATTCCGTGTTTGTCAATCGCTGTAAAGATGACAGGTTTCATTCATCGATTCGTTTCTTACTGCATCAATAAACAGCTCGTCTTCTTCTTTATCCGAGACCTGACACACTGCATGCACGGGTTTTTTACACTGTCTTCCTTTAGCGGGACATTGACTTTTTCCACCGTGTGCTTTGTTTCCACAGTAGCTGCATTTATGAATATGCTTGTATGTATCAGACGCTTCATATTTTTTGCTGCCTTTTCAATTGTGTAATTCGGTTTTGTTCAGCTCTTTGGAACTGTTGCTTTTATCTGTGCACTGCGCCAGTTCACGTGAGCGCTCGGTGTACATGCATCGAAGTTCCCCAGTTGTGCTGGTGCCATCTCGTGCTATGTCCATGGCTGTATTTAATGTTACCTTAGTCCTGGCACTTAAAACTTTCTCTCGCAGTTTCGCTGAGTTTGTGTCAAACACCACCTGACCATCTCATCTTCCTCTGCATAAGCACAGTCCTTAACCCGTGAATATTTAGTGGGAGTTTGCTATTGGATTGCCGCTGACGGACGGCCTTATATGGGCAGGCACTAAATTACAAACGCCAGCCTGTCTATGAACTTAATTTAAAGTGTAGGTTTACATCGTGCTTTGTTTCCGAAGTAGCAGAACTCATCAATATGGTTGTATATGTCACTCGCTCGCTTCTTATTGTTTCGCTGCCTTCTCAATTATATAATGCATGTTTTCTTCAGCGCTTTTTGGAGGTCTTCCTGATTTTCTATGTACTGCGTGATTACGTGGAGGCGTG
The DNA here is from genome assembly GCF_016835505.1 of Polypterus senegalus. Lineage (NCBI taxonomy): Eukaryota > Metazoa > Chordata > Cladistia > Polypteriformes > Polypteridae > Polypterus > Polypterus senegalus. Next base: position 93,900,667 of record NC_053163.1, on the reverse strand, counting down.
ATGATGTCACACGAAACTCCCCCGGCGTTCAAGCTCATCTCCATTACAGTAAATGGAGAAAACAGCTTCCAGTTATGACCATTACGCGTAGAATTTCGAAATGAAACCTGCCCAACTTTTGTAAGGAAGCTGTAAGGAATGAACCTGCCAAATTTCAGCCTTCCACCCACACGGGAAGTTGGAGAATTAGTGATGAGTCAGTGAGTGAGTGAGTGAGTGAGTGAGTGAGTGAGTGAGTGAGTGAGGGCTTTGCCTTTTATTAGTATAGATTTATAGTAGTCTCTGAAAGTGTGCATTATATTTTTGTGTTCGATGATTTTATCTCCGTTCGTGTTAGTGATTACCGAGATTGCGTTGTGCACTTCTTGCTTGTGAATTTCTTGAGCTAAAAGCTTATTAGCTTTCTCTCCATGTTCATAGTAATGATGTCTGGATTTGTAAATTAGTTGTTCAGTTTCTTCAGTTGTCAAAAGGTTTAATTCTGAATGTAGAGCATGCCTCCTTGTATGTAGAGTCTCGCTTGGTAGTCTGGCGTGCTCTTCATCTATTTTAGTAATTTCGCTTTTTATCTCTGTTACTTTCTTCGCTTCGGATTTATTTCTGTGGGAAAGATATGAGATAATCTGTCCTCTTAAGAAGGCCTTAAGAGTTTCCCAGAGTATTCCTGCAGAGATCTCGGGGGATGTATTTGTCTCTAGAAAGAATTTGATTTGTTTGGATATAAATTCAGTACAATTCTTGTCAGCTAATAGAAGCGGGTTGAGGGCCATCTGCGGGGTGAGTGTATGGGGCTTAGTAATTTCAGCTCCAAGATCATAGGTGCATGGTCCGAAATAACAATAGCATCGTATTTACAAGATTTAATCTTAGGCAAGAAGTTATTGTCTATAAAGAAGTAATCAATCCTTGAGTAGCAATGATGTACTGGTGAGTAGAAAGAATATGTTCTTGAATTTGGGTTTAAAAACCCTCCAGGGATCTGATAAGTTGTGATCAGTTATAAACTTTCCAATTATCTTTGCGGTGTTAGTTGCTGTTCCCCCTGTGGAGGAAGATCTATCTAAAAGTGGATTTAAAACACAATTAAAGTCCCCAGCCATTATAAGGCTAAGATTTTGATCTCTGCATACTTTCATTTGACAACTACAATTCTGATCTTTCCATATTTCTGTTTGCTGACGATACATTATTTCTAATTAGCCATTGGTAATATTATAACAATTACTAGATAGTTGAAAATGACAATATGATTCATTTGCTGTATTACAAATATCTTAATATCTTAAATCTGGTGAATACTTTTGAATATAATTGGTAAAATTAGTGTATTGTGGTTTAAGGAGACCTGCTCCTATTAAATATACAGTAACATACAGCCAAAGTATTCAATTCCCTTGAAATTCACCATAATTGTTTGTGTAACAACAGATGTGTACACATATTTATCTATTTATTAGCTTTAATGTAAACTCTTATGTTGTAACAATACATTTCCAAAGTCACAATGAACCATTTTCCGAAGATACTTGAGAAGAAAAACTCAAATTTTAGCATTTACCTAAGAATTGAAACCTCTATGCTTTGGAAACTTCAGGTTTATACATATTACTAATTAATCACAAACAACACAAAGGTAAAAGTCATTTGACTATAATTAAGCATAATTAGGTACTACTTGTGAGTCCCTCATAACTGTGGATATAAAAAGCACCCTTTGTAAGGGTTATAGTCTTTATTGAACAATCACTCCAAAAATGAAGAGAAATGAGCATTCTGCTATTGTATGAAACAAAGTCATTGAAATGCACAAGGCAGGAAATGGCTACAAAAAATTTAAAAAAGAGTCTGAATGTCCCATTAAGCACTTTTGGGTTCATCATCAAAAAGTATAAGGTTCATCACAGCATCGTGACTCTTGCTAGAACAGGCCATCCCTCAAAACTAAACATCAGAGCAAGATATTGACTGGTGAGAGAGGCTAATGAAAATCTGTCACTCTTGTAAGTCTGCAATGCTGTTTGGCTGAAACTGGAGTGAAGATGCATGGGGTCCACAATTTCAAGAGCTCTCCATAAAACAGACCTTTATGGCAGAGTAGCAAGAAAGAAGCCATTTCTTAAGAAGGGCAATATAAAGGCATGCATGGCATTTGCTACAAAGCACGAGGAAGACCAAGTTAAGATGGCAGAGAAGGTTTTATGGTCAGACGAGACCAAAACAGAACTTTTTGGCCAGACTTTAAAGTGGTATGTGTGACATAAAACTAACACTGCTCATGCCTCAAGAAATTTCATACCTATGGAGAAATATAGTGGTAGCAGTATCATGCCATAGGGATGCTTTTCATTTGGTGGGACTGGGAATCTTGTCAGAGTTGAAGTGGCAATGAATGGACACAAATACTGCACAAGAACTTGTTTCAGTCTGCTATAAACATATGGCTCAGGAGAAGATTCATTTTTCAACATGACAAACAGAAAGGTTAATGTTTTGGAATGTCAAAGCCTAGATCTTAACTCTACTGAGAATCTGTGGCACTGTTTGAAAACTGCTGTCCAGAGGCGCCATCTCACCTAGAGGATCTATATACATTTTGCCAAGAAGAATGGAAAATAATCACTTCTGAACAATGTGCAAAATTGGTACAAAAGAATTAAGGCTATTAATGCAACAAAAGGATTATTGCCAAAGTATTAATGTCTAAGGCTTGAACACTTTTGAGTTTTTCTTCTTCAGTTAAATATCTACAGAAAATGGTTTATTCTGACTTTGAAAATGTACTGTTACAGCATAAAAGTTCATAATAAAAAAATGAATGGATAAATATGTATACAAATCTTTTGTCAAATAGAAAATTATGATGACTTTCAAGGGGATTGAGTGCTTTTGCCCACCACTGTATGTAAAACCATCTCACATGCTGAGCCAGATTAACTAGGAAATGATTTAACTGATAAAAATAAAATATGTGTCCACTTATTTGGTTTTTATGGTACAGTGTCAAACAGAGGGGGCAGATAGGACGTATTCAGTGTGGAAAGACTTCTAGTCCATGGAAGAGAAAATCGAAAAGAACTTTGGGACATGGCCTTTATGCTGAGAAATACTTGTTGCAGACTGTGGTAAACTTCTTTTGAAAACTTAATCTGCAAAAATTTCTGTATGTATATACATTTACTTTAATTCATTACATCTACTAACACAATAACTGCCAAACCATTTATTAGCGGGATGCTGCAGTATAGGTCTATGCATTTATGATAAATAATCAACTTGATCAAAAGAAGTAAAATTGCAAGGAAACATATTAGAAAGCAATTGTTTTACTGTCAACAGCAGCTTTGTCAAAACTCTAAAAATGTAACTAAATCCAATAATAAAGAAAGTTAACTATAGGATTTGTATTTTTCAAGTCAAAGTTATTTATTCACAAATATAACCATTTGCCACACAAAATAGTGTTCAAAAGTCCAGTGCTTTCTATAAATTGTAAAAAATATCTTGCTCACATTAGCACCTATATTTGAATAGAGAGAGAGAAATACATAAAAATTATTTCCTTCTCACAGACAAAAGCAAAGTATTTGACATTTAATTAGACTTTCAAAAAACACCAAAAATACATTTTGAAGTAGGAGTCTTTCCCATCACAGGTAATTAATGCAATTACATGTGTTCCTGGTTAAACAGGATACAAACAGAATATAAACAGAATAAACAAGAACGTTCCTAACAGAACAAGGTTTTCAAAGGAGTCCCTCTAACACGTTTTTGGATTTTTACTATTTCTAGTTTACGAAATGTTACACATTCTGATACTGTGAAAAAATTTGGAAAATTTGGTGAAGAAACTATAAAAGTAGGTAACTGAATCAATTCAAAAAGAAGCAGAGAAACTTTCAAACCTGGCGAACACCTTTAAAATGTAGTTTAGCATAGACAGTGAAAAATTCAGCATTACAGTGAACAGACTATTAATTATGATAATTATTATATAATTATTAATTCAGTGTCAGTTAGGCTATGCTACATAAATCTAATTCTTAAAAGAAGTTAGGATTTATCATTTCCAAGCAAAACACAGAAGCAATTAAAAAGGCAAGTTAAATGTCAAGTAATATTCTCAAAACTGTTAACTATATATCAAAAATCACTTTACTTAAGGCTGTACAATGTGCCACTGTAACTGTATCTGGTGTATTATGTACAGTTGTGATCACCACACTGCAAAAAGGACACAGCAACAGCTACAACTGCACTAAGAACACTAACCAAATGTAATGCTAAGATAAAGTGTCTATACTATTTTGGTAAGCAAAGAGAATTAATCAATGTGGAAACTTAGCTGACTATCTGGGGGACAAATCTAGGTCCAATTTTTCTTCAGGGCATCCATTAAGTTCAATAAGCTGAGTTTGTTCAATTAAATAGCTAATTACATACTTGAGGACAATCATATGAGGACCTAATCTAGGTCATACCAATCTCTATGGTATCAAGAAAGTTGCAAACCCCTTTCTGTTAAATTAAGGGAAAGTGCATTCAAGACTGTGTGTTATGAAAACCTGAGAATTATTTCCCAGTCATGTTATAGCTAACCCAGAAGCGGTCAAATATATAGGTACCTTTTCACAATTATGGAAAGAATCACCCTTTCCATAAAATAAGCTGAAGCTAACACAAGTAATTGACATTCACCGCCACTCTTTATTCCATATTCCACAAAGTAGACACTTTTCTTTTGATTTATGACTTCACATATTTTTAAATAAAAGAAATGAAAATGGCATAGACAAAATGATTGGGACCCCTTTGAAGTTAAAAGACATAACTGGTCTATAGTGTCATTAGTATCATAGGTGTCTGCAATCTTATACCATCATCAGTTACTCAGCCTATTTGAATGAGGCACACTACTTACTCAGCTGTGTTGTTTCATTGTGTTTAGCAAACTGGACAAGAGAACAAAAGGCAGAGGATTGTTTGAGGAGAAAAGGAAGAAGGTAACTGGCAAGCATGGCCAAGGTAAAGACTGTAAGACCATTTCCAAAAGATTCACATTCTTGTGACCATGCTAGCTAATGATATCACGAAGTTTGGGACTGCAGCCACTCATCTACAGACGAGGGAACACTGGCGCACACATGCTGCTGCCAGTCCTCCCTGTTAACACTTTTCGTAAAATTTGCTTTAATCTTGCACTATTTTACACTTGTTTTATTTTCTTTATTGTATGTATAGTTTGTGGATGCAGCTGACTCGAATTGCATGGATTTGGATTAATTTTTACGGATTTTTTGGACTTTACCTTGACTGGGAACAACTGAATCTATGGATCACGGGACGAGACCTCTGAACATTTCTTTGTACCTTGCCGATCTAGGAGCCTGGGATGATCTGTCTCCTTGAATATAGTTCCTATGCTGGTCTGCTCTTGATTCACTTGACTGTGCTTTATGACTAAGAACTGATCTGATGTTCATACCTACCTGGCTTATGGCTCTGGGGTGATCACGCCTGTAATACCCAGCGTTACTTGTTTGTGGCTGTATGTTGGAACCTCCAAATCCTGCTACCTCCTCCTGCTATGCTTTCTGCTGCTTTGCTATTGCCGCTCATCCGCGCCACCGCACCCGCCCGTCTCACCAGCTCCGCTGTGCTGTGATGCTTCTCCACTGCTATCAGATAAGTATTGCTCAGTATCATGCTAAAATACTCTTGTGACAAACTCCTTCATATTAAACAGTTTGTCCAGATCAAATGGTCTGACTGGAATATCCTAAAAGACACCATTATTTTGCGATACCCAAAATATGTACATCGCGGGTCAGGTCACCGCCAACGCTGGGCTGCGAATGAAAAGATCACCGGCAGCATTTGCTCAGGAATACGCCGTCCTACTCATGGCCCTGGAAATATAAGTGTCAGTGGGCCAAATTTACAGTATGTGAAAATAAACTCTGATCACGGCTCTGTGCAAAAAGAAGTCTCATCAACTAATATTGCATTGTTTAATTTGAGATCTCTTAATGGCAAAGCATTGGTGATGTCAGAATTTATCATTGACACCAAACTTGATATGCTGTGCTTAACAGAGACTTGGCAAAAACCAAATGAATTTACGTCTCTCACAGAGGCGACACCACCTGGTTACACTTTCCTCACAGATCCTCATAGCTCAAGACACAGCGGAGGACTTGCAGTAATTGTCAGAGTGGAGTTAAGCATCAAAAGAATCCCAATTAACTGTCCATTGTCTTTCAAGTGTCTGACTCTTAAACTAATAATGTAATCAGGTCCTGTCTTACTCATTGTTCTTTATGAATAAAAATACAATGCATCCTTCTTATCTGATCTTACTGAACTATTAACCCACTTAAGTTCCTTTCCCAGAGAGTCATTCTTCTTAGTGATTTCAACATCCATATTGACATCCTCACATCTAAACTAAGAAATGAATTCCTATCCTTACTGGACTGTTTTGACATGACACAGCATGTTGATTTTCCCACCCACTCTGGTGGTCATATATTGGATCTGATCTGTACATCTGGACTATCTGTTGCCAACACTTAAGCACTGATTTGGGACTCTCTGACCATAAAGCAGTACTTTTCACCATCTCACTGCCTTTCCCTCCTCTTACCTGTAAACGACAAATTTCTTACAGAAACCTTAAAAATATCTGTCCCTCTATCCTTTCTGGATCCATTTCTGATCTTTTACTGTCTTCACCTATTCCATCAACACTAGATAGTCTTGTTGACCACTATAACTCAGCCCTTCATTCAGCATTAGATAAAACAGCTCCTTTAAAACATAAGGAGGTTTCCTTTAAGCGTTCAGCTCCTTGGTATAATTCAGAATTGCGATCTATGAAAGCAGCTGGCTGATGCCTTGAGAGAATGTCACGTAAGTCTGGCCTCACCGTGCACATCCAGGCTTTCTCTGAACACCAAAGAGCTTACAGAGAAGCACTAACTGCTGCCAAAAACACCCATTATGGCAGAATAATAGAAAGTGGCCATGATATCCCAAGGGTTTTGTTCTCTGTAGTTAATAAACTACTCCAACCCACATCTGGCCCAACTACCTCTTCTACTGAAGTCTGTGAGAAATTCCTCCACTTTTTCTGTAACAAAATTAAAGATCTAAATAATTCAACTAACATAAATACATCATCTGTTTATATCTCTCCCTGTTTTCCCACTCCATCCAGCTCCTTCTCTAAGTTCTCACCAGTCACATCTGCTTTTGTTAATGACCTGCTTTGTAAGATGAAAGGCCGAGTACTTGTGTACTGGACACCATCCCCACCACACTACTTAAATCCTGCCTTCATGCCATAATCCCAACTATTACAACAATAATAAACTCATCCCTTGACACTGACTTTGTGCTGCTCACTTTTAAAATTTCTTCTGTAACCCCAATGTTAAAAAAGTCTGGTCTTGATGCATACAATCTTAAGAATTTTCGTCCGATCTTTTTCTGTCAAAAGTTCCTGAGTGTGTTGTAGCTTCCCAACTCACCAACTACTTAACTTCTAATAATTTGATGGAACCTTTCAGTCTGGTTTCAGAGCACAGCACAGCTGTGAAACTGCTCTGCTACGGGTAACCAATGATTTGCTTATGGCAGCAGACTCTGGACAAACCAGCATATTAATTCTTTTAGACCTCAGTGCAGCATTTGACACTGTCAGACATGACATTCTACTGTCCAGAATGGAGAACATGCTGGGTATCTCTGGCACTGCCCTCCAGTGGTTCAAGTCCTATCTGACTGATAGGCAAGAGTTTGTTAGTCTTGGCAACAGCAGATCCAGCACAGTGCCAGTCACACAAGGAGTTCCTCAGGGCTCTGTCCTCGGTCCTCTTTTTTCTGTATTTATATGCTTCCCCTTGGCCATATTATTCGTAGCTTTGGACTGGGTTATCATTTTTATGCAGATGATACTCAACTCTATTTCAATGTTAAAAGTGGAACTTCATCAGAGCTTTCTCAGCTCACAACTTGCCTCAGTGAAATTAAAACCTGGATGGAGCAGAACTCTTTAAAATTAAATTGCAACAAAACTGAACTCCTGCAAATTGGGACTAAAGTGCAACTTAATAAAATGAGCTCCTTCCCAGTCAATCTTGGTGGTGATCTCATCAGACCTGCCTCTGTTGCAAAGAATCTTGGTGTCATTTTTGATTCCTCCCTTTCTTATTCCGCCCACATAAATCACATTAAGAAACATTGTTACTTTCACCTCCGTAACATATCAAGTGTTCGCTCCTTCCTCTTGTTTTCTAACTCTGAGAAACTTGTCCAAGCTTTTATCACATCCGCATGATTATTGTAATTCCCTATTGGCAGGTGCCCTTCTAATCTTATATCACAGCTCCAGCTTATTCAAAACTCGGCTGCAAGAGTCCTTACACGGACCAGCAGCAGTGAGCACATAACACCCATCCTGCTCCGTCTTCACTGGCTCCCTGTGTCTTACAGAATTGAATATAAAATTCTACTAATAACCTACAAAGCCTTAAACTACAGTGCGCCAAACTACATCAGTGACCTTCTCCATCACTATGTGCCTGTCCGCCCACTAAGGTCCTCTGATTCTGCCAATCTTGTTGTGCCCCACACTAATCTACACTCCATGGGTGACAGGGCCTTCAGCTGTATAGCACCCAGACTCTGGAATGACCTACCAAAATTAATCAGGTCAGCTGACTCCCTGAATTCTTTAAAAAAAAAACAATTCAAAACTCATCTGTTCAGGAAGGCTTTTAGTTCTACCTAACTTTATTACCCTCCTCACAGTTTACCTCTCTGTCAAGACGGTCATGTAACCTGTGTGTGTGCTAGACCATCAATAATACTGTCTGTTAGGCTTTTCCCTGAATTTACTATCTCACTCTTCTTTATGTATTTATTTGGTTTAGTACAATGCTATATACTGTATAACCTACCGTTCTTCCTTAAACTCTGTGAAGTGCCTTGAGCATGGGAAATATGGAAACTGAACAGATGAAATTGAATTACAGCTTTTGAGTAGGTCATGGCAGCTCTGTGTTCATAGAAAACAGTACAATGCTTTAAATAAAATACCATACCTAATGTAATGCATGGAAGAGAATTATTTATGTTATGGGGTTGCTATGCTGCCTTGATCATCAGATGCCCTAGGTAGGGCACAATGAAATAATAAGATTCTTAAGGCAATCTGAAGTGAAACATACTGCTCAGTGTCAAAACGTTCTGTCTCAGTTGCAGGTCATGGGGTCTTCTAGCAGGATAATGACACAAAACATATTAAACTTCTAAAGGCAACAAAAATGGCTGAAAAGGAAATATTGGAACGCTCTGAAGTGGCCTGATATGTGTGCTGATTTTAATCCAACTGAACATCTATGGAAAGAGTTGAAACACATAGCAGGGAAAACAAACACATCAGACCTAAAAAAACAACTGCACTTTGCTCAAGAAAAGTGGGCTAAAATGGCAGTTAAGAAATGTAGGTAATGACTATATTGCACATATTGAGTATAAATTGACGTATAATTTTCTTCTTGATCATTTGAACAGAACGGTTTTTGGGCCAGCCACATAGCAGTATATATCCTAAGGGCTGGTATGGCGGTCCGCCTATCTATACCCTGTTGGCCTAAATAACAGCCTGCACATATCTGTTATGCTACGCTATTGTTATGCTACTGTACTCTCAAAATTTTGCAGTCCTGCTGCCATAGAGGCATAGTCTTGAAACCCCTCTACTGTCAATACCGGCCTTCACTATATTAAGACTACTCACATAATATACTACTGTCTAGTCATGCTGTTACAGTAATTATTCAAGTTACACTAATTTTGAATTTTTTTTGATGCAGGTCAGCTTTGTGTTTTTCTTGTAGGTTTCAAGAAGAAAACGGAAAGAATTTCAGATGTACTTTACCCTGGGATCAACTTAGTGTGCGCAGAGAAGTACAAGGAGTCAAAAAGAGCTTTTGTCTTTCTGCTCCTGAGAAGGTTTCTTTCCTCCCTGAGCTATCCTTGCAACATATGTGTAACAGTGTGACAGGTGTACCGCCCCAGTCAAACTCCCCACTTGTCAGAGTCCCCAGTGCAAGTTGCATTGCGCCCAAGGCAGTTTAGGTGCTTGATGCCAGAAGCGAGAGATTGGCAGGGAAATGGAACGATATCTGGTAAAAAAAATCATGTGAAGTGTTTTTGTGCATTGCTTCTGGAACTAAAAACTGTTTTGAAGCATGTCACACAAAAGTTTAGTTTTGGCATTAAGTCCTTATAATGTACAGTAGAAAATGATGAAAACCGTGAGACCGAAAGTAATACAGCTTGTTTTAAAGCATCAGTCTGTTGTTATAACGTTGTGGCTTATCATCATGTTACATTAATGTAATGTGATGTGACTGTTATTGTTCTGCAGATTGGTTTGTCACAGTGAAATTACCTGTTTTCACAAATGTTTTGTACAAAAATTGAACTTTAATTGACGTTATTGTTGTGTGCAATTATCTGGTTTGAATAAACACTGTTTTGTTAAATTTAACTTGGCTGTGATTTCCCAATTTTGCATACAAGTTTAAAATGTTCTAATAGAAACCACTTATGGATATACAGAAAAATGATTAATGCAGCCTGCAGGAACTACTAGAATTATCATATTGGTGTGACTGTATGAATCAAAGGGTTAAATCAATAATTTATGAAGAGCTTTAGGAGAGATTTCAAAATATTGGGATATATCGTGTTTCGTAAAACAGCCTAAAATATTGCAAAATTATTTATAGGCCATATTTCCATACGGCAAAATATTCAAATGTTTTCTTTAAATAGCAAACTAAAATTAAACACAGTAATAGGTGAATTCAAAATTTATGATAATCTTACATTTGTGTATGTTGCCTACTAGGAAGCTTATTGTGTATTCTGTAATAGACTAGGGGGCTTTATCCTTTGCTCGCTTTGCTTGGCAGAAACCCCTTACCCACCTGTGGTACGCGGCAGCTACTTCGCATCTCTGTCACTCGTGTTATGAAGGGGGGGCTGAACGGTGATACAATGGGAAATATACAGTTTTTTTTTTTACCTCCTCTTTGCTCAATCAGCTGCTGTCTTGCTGCTGCTGCAATGCCACATGATCTGCATTTCACGCGGCGCACTTCTGTCATATTACCTATGTCCATATATTCAATCTCTTTTTCGCTTTTACATTTTCATCAAAATCACACTGAATTTTGATTCCGTGTTTGTAATTACATCATGACAACGCAACGTATAACTGCCTGTGAGTGAGTATCATTTCATTCTCTCTACAAGAAATGTGTCTTGACATAACCATGCAGGACTTTTCCCAATCTCTTTGCATAAGCTCTTGTCTTGAAGCCCTGAGCGTGGTTACATCGCTTGGCATGAAGACTCGTCTCACAGAACGTTAAAGTGTCTCTGAGACAATCACATCTCGTCTCCTTCCAAGATTTCTTTTTTTATAATAGAGAAAAAACAGTATGCCAAAGACTCTTAATAAATCCATTACTCAAAGAAACTGTTTAAAACCAAAAAGACAATGTTCTAATATCTAATTTATATATGTGAATAAACTGAAGTCAGTAATTATGTTTGCTTTTCAAAATGACAAAACATTTTATAGCTATTTGGTTCTATAGCAAAATTTACATAAAAGGGGAAATAACAAATCAGGAGAGCACTGCCTAATGTCAACAGATGAAATTACTAAAACAGAAAAATCTTCATTTGCTAGCAAAATGCTAAAAATATAAATTGAAACTGTTCAAATAAATTACAGTGTTAGAAATAAGGTTTATAAAGTGTTGTCCTTCTATGGTAAATGAGACATTCACCATATGGATAAAAGTATTGGGACACACCGCTTAATTACTGAATTCAGGTGTTTCAATCAAACACATTGCCACAGGTGTATGAGATCAAGCACCTAGCCATAAAGTTTCCATTAACAAAAAATTTGTAAAACAAAATGGGTCATTCTGAAGATCTCAGTGACTTCAAACATGGTGCTATGATAGGGTGCCACCTTTGCAATAAGATGGTTTGTGAAATTTCATCCCTGCTGGATATTCCACGGTCAACTGTAAGTGGTATTATTGGAAAATTGGAAGTGTTTAGGCACAACAGCAACTCAGCCATGAAATGGAAGACAACATAAAGTCACAGAGCGGGGTCAATGACTGCTAAGGTGATTCCATAGCTGAAGAGTTCCAAACCTTTATAGCCTTAATGTAAGCACAAAAAATGTATGATGGGAGCTTCATGGAATGGGTTTCCATGGCTGAGCAGCTAAATACATGGCTCACATCACCAAGTCAAATGCCAACTGCCACTGGACTGTGAAGCAGTGAAAACGTGTTCTATGGAATGACGAATCATGCTTCTCTGTTTGGCAGTCAGATGGACGAGTCTGGATTTGGCAGATGCTGGTAGAACATTACCTGCCTGATTGCACTGTGCCAACTGTGAAGTCTGGTAGAGGAGGGATAATGGTGTTAGGCTGTTTTTCAGGGTTTGGGCTAGGCCCTTTATGTCCAGTGCAGGGTAATCTTAATGCTTCAGCATACCAAGACATTTTGGACAACGCTATGCTTCCAACTTTGTGATAAAAGTTTGGGGAAGGTCCCTTTCTATTTCAGCATGACTATGCCCCAGTGCACAAAGCAAGGTCCATAAAGACGAGGTTGGATGAGTTTGCTGTGGAAGAATTTGACTGGCCGCACAGAGCTCTAACCTCAACCCATTTGAACACCTTTGGGTTGAACTGGATCTGAGATTGTGAACCAGGCCTTCTCATCCAACATCAGTGCCTGACTTCATATATGTTCTACAGAATGCATGGGCACAAATTCCCACAGAAACACTCCAAAATCTTGTGGAAAGCCTTCCAAGAAGAGTGGAAGCTTTTATAGCTGCAAAGAGAAGAACAACTCCATATTAAAGTCTATGTGTTTGAATGCAACGGGGGACCAACTCCATATTAAAGTTTATGTATTTGAATGCAATGTCATTAAAATCCCTGTTGGTGTAATGGTCAGCATCCCAATACTTTTGTCCATAAAGTGTACATGAAAAAGAAAATAAAAATACCCAAGGATTTCTACAGTGAATGACGCAACAGACAATGCAATAAGTGGAATACAATGCATGAAGGTTGTAACCATTTACAACTATATAGGCATTGTGTGCCTGGCCATTGTCTATGTGAAATATATATATTGCATGTCACATTAATATACAACTCTAAACTGGCCCAAAATGAGCATGAATATGTATGTCTTGGTGTCTCATCTAGTGCTTATTCCTGTTTTGTGCCCAGTGTAGCCATTATAATTTGGTTTTGCAAAGTGGACAAACAGGTATTTAGCTAATTCACAATCTTAAAAGACACTTTTACCCTTTAACAAGTTTAAATTAATTACTAGTAAAATGTAAATTAAAAAAAAGTTAAAATAAATAAAGTGAAAAGAAAGTCGAGAAGATAAATACAGTCTTAAAGCATTTTTTCTCCATTAAGATTGTGTTGTGTGCCAGTATCTCCCTTGCACAGGGTGTATAGTGAAAAGAAGTCAAGTTAGTAAAAACAAGTGCAGAACAAGACTTGATAGTTTTTTAGAAGAATTAAGTGGACAGGACTGGCAAACGTTGTTGGGCTGAATGGCCTGTCCTCATCTAGATTGTTCTAATGTTCTAACTGTTCTCAAGAATCTTTTGTCTAGATGTTGAATCAAGATTGTTCTAATGTTCTAACTGTTCTCAAGAATCTTTTGTCTAGATGTTGAATCACACTTTAGAAACCTCACTTGCTTTCTTTCTGAAGAATAAAACTTAGGTGACATAGTAACATTTTTTAGGGAGTGCTTTGTTTTTTATTTCTCCATAGTTTCTTCTTTGGGTTTCTCTGAAGCAGTTGGGAATGCAGGAAATTGGGACAAACCTTGATGTAGTGCTGGGCGGTAGACCGGTTAAAACCGAAAACCATTTTTTATTTTTGTTATGATATGGATTTTTCTTATACCGCAACACTGGTTTAAATTGCCAAAACAGCGTTCGGAATGTGGCGCAGCGGGAAACTGTTTAAGGGGGACCTTTTTCACTTCTACACCGCTAAACACATATAATGGAGCACATGGGTTAGTGGAGGTGTTTCACAGGGGCTCTTGAACATTGCTACACCGCTAAACATGCATACAACGGAGTACATGCGGTAGTGTAGGTATTGCTCAGTGAAAATGGACAGAGAACATTCCGAAACTGAAGCTGTAGCAGACGATAAAGTTGAACATGATGAAATAAAAGAGCTTTTGCTGGAAAAAGTAGTCACGTCTGTTGTCTGGAGATACTTTGGATTTAAAAGGTCGGATGTGGACCATTATGTTCAAATGTGTGAATACTGTTTCTATACTACTAAATAATACTGCACTTGTGTACTTGTTTTATTTTTTTCAATACTGTGTAATGTACCTGGGTACTGTGTAATAGTGTGACGACATGTTGACTTTATTCTCGACATTTCTACTTTATTCTCGCCGTTTATGTAGAGATTTAAGTCGACATGTTGACTTTATTCTCGTAATTTGTCATTAAAGTAGAACATCGTAAACTAAACTTCATCTTAAAATGAACATTTAATTCACTAGATTTTCTCAAACCCCATCGTAAGTTATGTAGCACATTAAATGCTTTGTGTTAAGTGTTCCCCGAGCCATGTTAAACTGACCCTCTTGCACTAAGAGGAGGCGCAGGCAGCACACAGAATACATTAATTTCATGATATTCCTGCTCCCTGAACATTTAGAATGCTAAGATAAGTATTTGATATAATTTTCATGATGAAATACATTAAAGCAAGTATTAATCATGTAGGGGCAAAGTGGCATGGAGACTCCTCTGCTGCCTCGCAGCAAAGGGATCCCAGGTGTTCCCTGCTGTGAATTTGCATGTTTTTCTGGTGGGTTTACTCTGCGTGCTTTAGTTTTCTTTCAAAGTCATGTAGGATGTGGGGTTTTGTTATACTATATTAACCCTGCTAGTGTATGTATTGCTCGTATTCACCCTGCGATGTGCTGGCGCTCCGTTCAGATTTTGCTCCTGCCTCGCACACAATGCTTGCTGGGATGGCCGCAATCCTGAATGAATGGCATATTTAAACATGTATAACGAAGATTTTTTTTAAAGTTCTGAACACTCCGTGGTCTAAGTTTATAAATAGTTTTTGTTTTACAAAGAAATTCATTTTGTGGTGATTGGTTATGTGGAGAAAGAAAAAGGATAGGAACTGTGGGTTTGGTACGTCAGATAGGGACAGCATGCATGCAATAAAGAAAGCCCACTCAGAAGAACATCCATTAATTCCGTGTTCGTGTCTCCGACCACCAGATCATGAACCCAACATTTACACAATATTTAAGTTAAACCTGTGCGATACCCATTCATATATCCAGTTTTTTGAAGCCTCAACCACACCTGCCATAAAGTTTACACTGAATGTACACCTGGGGGACCCCTTACTGCGAGGGAGCAGCACTACCGCCTCACTACCATACATGTTTAATACCTGCTTTAATGCATTTCATCCTGAAAATTATATCAAGTATTTATCTTAGCATTCTACATTTTCAGGGAGAAGGAATATCATGAAGTGAATGTATTCCATTAGGCGATCACTACCTACGGCCTTTTTTTAGTGCGGAGGAAGTCAGTTTAAGAAGCACTTAGCGATTAACAACTGGGTAGGGGAACACTTAATACAAAAAATTTAATGTGCTACATTAACTTATGACGGGATTTGAGAAAATCTAGTAAATTGAACATTGATTTTAGGGTGAAGTTTAGTTTATGACATTCTACTTTAATGAGAAAATAAACTATGAGAATAAAGTGGAAATGTCGACTTTAATTTTGACATAAATGGCGAGAATAAAGTGGAAATGTCAACTTTAATCTTGACTTAAGAGTTATGATTAAAGTGGAAATGTCGGGAATAAAATCAACATGTCGACTTTATTCTCGACATACAGTGTATGGTTTTTTTTCTTCACTGTAGCCCCAATATGCTTTCGTAGGGCTATACCACAAACAGCATTATAAATACAAGTTGCAGTTTTATTATTTATGTAAGCAAGGTCCATATTAATGCAATTTGCCTTAAGAATGGTTCAGTTGGTAAAGATGTCTCACCAAGTTGCACTTGTTTTATTTTATTTTTATTTGGTGAATACTGTGTAATGCACCTGGGCTTGAAATCTTGAAATAATAGTATTATTACTGGAAGTTGCACTATTATTTATTTAATTTATTATTTATTAGTTTAAATATTATACAGTTTAATGATGGTAAAGTAGTTTAAAAAGTCACTTTAACGTGTTAGTGGACATAGATTGTTATTAACAGAAAGTGTAGTTGGTTTACAAAAAATATTCATTATTTAGTCCTTTTCTTGACTTTTGACAAGCACCTCTAAATATTTTACTAACTCTAAATGCCTCTTTGGATGGTTGAAAATATGTTGTCAAAATTGTATCTTAAGTTGTTTGCAAAATTTGTTCAATAAAAAGGTTCTATTTTGACTGCAACTGTCGTGAAATATTATTTCTTCTCTTCATTAGTGCCAACCCCTTGAAAACTATCACTTTATGGGGACATGCAAACCTGTATTAATACTTGTGTGCACATTAAAATGTTTTTTTGTACAATGTACAATTATCATGACAGTGGAATAGGTTATTTTTAGCCAGCATACTGCAGTAGGTTTGGATTTTTTTTTTCTCCCTAAATAATAAAAACCATCATTTAAAAACTGCATTTTGTGTTTACTTGTGTTATATTTGACTAATGGTTAAATGTGTTTGATGATCAGAAACATTTTGTGTGACAAACATGCAAAAGAATAAGAAATCAGGAAGGGGGCAAATAGTTTTTCACATCATTGTATATACGGTATTGTATTTTGTGCATTGTCCTACTAAAGTGATTTTCAGTGGATGCAGGTTTTTATTCCAACCAATGTAACAAACAGTGAATCATACTTACCTATAATTGACCTCACTGTTTGATTACCTGTTATTTTTCATTTCTTCACTTGTTTTGAATTCAGAAAAGCACATCAGTGTTAGATTTACATTTATAAGAAATTATGAAGCATTTGTATTTTTCTATAATTTAACAGTGCTTAACAGTGCCATTTTTTTAATAATTCACTTTTTCAGTGGAGTTTGCCCTCTTAATCGAATTTGAATAATGACAACAACAAGCGTAAAAGACACCATGGCAAACAGCACTGACTAATAAAAGGCAGCTAATTTAGTGTTTTACCCACTTGTTTATTCTAAACTGCAAGTCCAGAAGCCAGTGCCCTTGGCATGGGTAATCTGCACTTCTGTAAAGACACCATTAATACCAAAAAGTCAATATAGATTTTGAAGCAACATATGCTGCCTTTAAGATGACATCTCTTCCATGGACACCCATGTACATTTCAGCAAGACAATGCAAAACTACATTCTATGTGCATTACAAAAGTATGGCTGCAGAGGAAGATGTTGCAGGTGCTCAACTGGCCTGTTTGCAGTCCAGATCTGTCCCTAACTGAAAATATGTAGCATAATTTAAAAAGCAAAATGTGACAAGAAAGACCCCATATTGCTGCACATCTTGAAGTCTGGTTTATGCCTACATGAAACGAGCACGACCAAAACACATTTATGGCATTCAATCAGCCCATTGATATTGTCCTAGTCAACAAGACAGTGTTTGGTCAGTGTTGCACAGCTACTAATAGCACAGCAGAGGATGTGAGACTCGGTTGAAGGAAGAAGAGTTTTGCCTACTATTACTGAGGAAGAAAATGAAAAGGTGGAGTGTCAGATCTATTGACTAAAAGCGCTGAAGAAAGGGTGAGTGTAATATTCTTGTGAGTGAGGAACCTAAGTTTTTGAAATGTTTTCAATGTCTTCCATGCATTTTGATGACCTGTTGTATTCTATTCAGCCCTTTGTTCATCACTCTGGTATGCACGTTACTAGTTTCTCCTTGAAACTCACCATTTTGATTATACACCCACTACGTCTGCCGCTCTGCATTGTTAGAAAAAGTTCTGTACACAGTGTGCAAAGTCATGTCACCAAATCTAATATTATTTTTGCCATGTGTCCCTCTAGTCCAGTACAGACGGCTTCAGTATGTAAACGTTTCTAAAGTGTTGTGAAAAGGAAAAGCAACGCTAACTAGTGGTGAATTCTTTCTTTACTGTCCAAACTTTTAAGGTGAAAGCATCAAAATGAAAATAAGTGTTTATTTAAAAAAAACATCAAATAATGGGCTGTTATATTGTTTTTAGGTCAAAGACCATTTACTAATCACTGCTTTCTAAACTGCTCAAAAAAATTAAAGGAACACTTTGAAAACACATCAGATCTCAATGGGGAAAAAATCATGTTGAATATCTATACTGATATGGACTGGGTAATGTGCTGGGAATGAAAGGATGCCATATCATTTGATGGAAATGAAAATTACCAACCTACAGAGGGCTGAATTCAAAGACACCCCGAAAATCACAATGAAAAAATGATGCATCAGGCTAGTCCATTTTGCAGAAATTGCAGCAGCTCAAAACCGTACTCAGTAGTTTGTATGGCCCCCATGTGCTTGTATGCATGCCTGACAATGTCGGGGCAAGCTCCAAAATGAATCACTGGATATTGTCTTGGGGGATCTCCTCCCACATCTGGACCAGGGCATCACTGAGCTCCTTGACAGTCTGAGGTGCAACCTGGCAGCATCGGATGGACCGAAACATAATGTCCCAGAGGTGTTCTATTGGATTTAGGTCTGGCATGGGGGCCAGTCAATGGTATCAATTTCTTCATTCTCCAGGAACTGCCTTCATACTCTCGCTACATGAGGCAGGGCATTGCCGTGCACCAGGAGGAACCCAAGACCCACTGCACCAGCAAAGGTTCTGACAATGGGTCCAAGGATTTCATCCCGATATCTAATGGCAGTAAAGGTGCCGTTGTCTGGCTTGTAGAGGTCTGTGCGTCCCTCCATGGATATGTCTCCCCAGACTATCACTGACCCACCACCAAACCGGTCATGTGGAACAATGTTACAGACAGCATAACTTTCTCCACGGCTTCTCCAGATCATTTCACGTCTGTCACATGTGCTCATGGTGAACCTGCTCTCATCTGTGAAAAGCACAGGGCGCCAGTGGTGGACTTGCCAATTCTGGCATTCTGTGGAAAATGTCAATCGATCTCCACGGTTCTGGGCAGTGAGCACATGGTCCACTAGAGGATGTTGGGCCCTCAGGCCACCCTCATGAAGTCTATTTCTGATTGTTTGGTCAGAGACATTCACACCAGTGGCTTGCTGGAAGTCATTTTGTTGGGCTCTGGCAGCGCTAATCCTGTTCCTCCTTGTAAATGTAAAATTAGACAAATAGCAAGAAAAGCTAATTCAATTAATCCAGACATTTTAATTTTGTCCTTTGATTAAAGCAAACACTGCTTGTCTGCATGTGAATTTTGAGCGAGCTTGTGTTAAGTACAGCAGATCAGATTTTCAATTAGAAAAAAAAGATAAAGAAGGCTTGTTAGCTCACTGCATAATCCATCTATTTCACTTGTAAACGTGTTAAGCAGGTTAAGCATACTGAGATATGCTCCAGCCCATTACAGCTCTGAAATGGATTATGCTGGTTCAAGAATGCTGATATGTTGAAAAGGAATGAATAACCATTATTAGCTATTTTGACAATTTATTGTTTGTTGATCTTAACTTTTCAGTATTTTACAATTAGAAAGTAATTCTCATTTTATCTCTTGCTTATATTTTAAATACAACAACCACCTAGGGAAGTAATAAATCTCAAAGCTTTTGATTTGTTCTCAAATTGTAAGATTATTTTGAACTGGATCATTAATGTTAATTTAAACCTGTAGAAATATTCCTTTCAAAACATGTTGGATTCCCTAATATGCAACAAAATTGATAAAATTAAGTTTCTGAACAAAAACTTGGTTATTTTTAAAACTAGCACTGTGGGCAGCAATTACGATACTAAATGTAATAAACTGAAGTATTTTTAAAGGAATGTTAGAAAATTTGATCATCAGTTATTTATTGTTCATTTGTTGTGAATTTAAGATAAAATATGAATGTAATCGAGGCACAAAAATACACTAGAAAGAAAGCATTTCTAGTATTATATACACATGGGGGCCAACAGAATTCATCATTAAATACAACATCAATAAATGTCATTAACTATGGTCAGCTGTGATGTTAAAACATGAAAACAGAAAACTCAGGTCCTATCACCTTCAATATTCTGAGCACCCTCACCTAATTGATGTCACCACCAACACCTTTGTTTCTGTTTTAAATTTTTTAAACTGTAATTATTGATATATTTAGCTGAAAAGTTCAAATTTGAAAAAGACATTGAGGACAAAATACAACTTACATTTATTTTACAAGTTGCAGTTGAGTAGCCATGGGTGACAATTTATCAATAATGTCTACAGAAACATTAGTTAGTCAAAATAAGCAAAGATTCCCATGGGACTATGATCGCACAGTATTTTTTCAATTTATTTAAGTGGACAGATAAATGGGTCATGCCATTTCTGAAGTCTCATTTATAAAACTTTACATGGATTCAAGCATGAAATCATGTGTACATAAATTAAAAAGGAAAATATGTATGCCAAATAAAATCTAACTTATAAACTTGGTGTATGCACATATCTACACAATTTACCTTTATTAATCAAAACCATCTTGTAAATGTATGTACGTGAACACATCTCAAACAGACCTTCATTGGTTGGTAGAGAAGCCTCCCACCTGATGTATCCAGGCATCACCACCTGTATTTGAGGAGTCCTATGGTGCACTCCACATAGCACTGAATCGCCTCTCCTCTGTGCTCTTGGGTCAAGAAAAAGCATAATACGCCAGTATCTGAGCGGGTAGCCTCTATCACCTAGCACATGACATGATTGCTGTTATAAGGAATACTATAGGTATTATGAAGCACTGAAGGTTATGCCAGTTACCTTACCAAAAAGCCAACGATCACGTACAGCACCTTCAGCAAGTCGTATTCCAATGCAACTTTGCCACAAACTAAATGAAACATGGTGTGATCAAGGTAAACAAGCCACAGTGTCCGTTAGTCTAATCTTGGCATCACAAATGACTTGCCAGGACTACATTGCGAAAACCAGACACTGCTGGAAATTTCCTTTATATGTTGGTATGTACAACCAAACCATAAGGAAACTAAATTGTAGCACATCATCAATTGTTTTATGGTTTCCAGCACAGCTTGCACATTCCTGATCTGACAGCCAGTTCCCTCTGGCAGATGCCTGTTTCCAGAACCTAACCTTTGTTAAAACATGGATATCAACTGCTACAGTCTGATTTTGTGCAGTCTGTCTTTCTAATACCTGGGCCTACTCACCACATAGTTCCATACCAAGAGAATATGGCTTTTGAAAGTCTACTCATAAGCTAGTAATCACTATGGGCAAAAAAATCCAGCCAGTCCCTAAAGACTTGCTTCCTTCTAAATATGAACATTTGCACAGTCTTCAGGCAGTGCCAAACAAGCCATGTTGTAGCTGACCATGAGGCTATAAATAGGCAGTAGGGCTTGATATTTATGGCCTTCTGCACAGAGGGAGTGAATAAAATCTTGGTTTTTGCTGCACTTTAGTTTCTAACCGTGAGAAGTGACAACAGGTAGGCTACATACAGTTAATTGATGAAAGAAATAAAATGTTCTTCAGTGCAGATATATAGCATTTGCCCTTTTAAAAGGGAACTAAAACAGAGTCTACATCAAATTCCTTACCTTATAGATTAAATATGTTTGTCATATCAATGCATATTATAATAATGTCTTGGAGATATGAATTACATGTCACTTAGCTCGTTTTGCTGCCCTTCCCTAATGGATCAAGGGTTTTGTTGTTCCCTACTTTATCCAAAATGTTCCAGACGCAAGTTTTTTCGTCAGGTTTTCTTTCATAAATTCTGAATTCTGCTTGGAAAGGTGTGTATACTCATTTTGAGCCTCTTTGTGTGTATGCACGCAAGTTTTATAAATCTGATTCCCTGACTGGACTTACCAGGTTCCTGGGCACAAGACAAAAATTGCATATCTGAACTAATCTGATGTTGCACTGTTTACTGTTACAATTAGGTCTACTGATTTTTTTTCACAGTTACACTTGTTTTTTATTGTCTGAAGTGCTATGTAACAAGTATGGAGTATCCCAATCTCTTAACAGTAACATGTAAGACAACCAACAAAGAATGTAATGATTCAGCCTCAGGAGTATACCAGGGTACGAAACTGTAATGGAATGACTACTTTGTCAATATAAACCAGTACAGCTGTCCCAACAGAGTAAAAAAAGGAATGGGTGGCATATGAAGCTAATCAGTCATCTGTTATCTGAAAATACAATTCAAAATAAGATTTTCAGATATAAATTAAAAGTTGTAATTCATATAAAGTTGTCTTCTACTAAACCACCTCTAGAAAATGATGAATAATTAAGTAAATATAATCATTTCAACTGTTTAACACAGTTAACAGAACTGGTTCTTAGAATGACTGCTTAGCAAGACAAACTGTTTTATGTGATAAACAACCTTCTTAATAGACCATAAAACCCAACACTATCAGATCAATTTTCATCCACAGTAGGCCAACCATTCAGATTAGGTCAGGTTGCTGAGCATGTAGTGGTATGATGCATTGCCGCATCCACCACATGACAAAACAACTTGGGATCCTAGTTGACAATCCCCCAGGCAGATACGTGGTGTAGTACCCCCTCCCCGGAATTGGCCATCTTACTACTGCAGCCAGGTGTTACGTGGGCATTCCCTTGGCCTGGTGTAGTATCTTGGGTCATCAAAAATGAGGATCTTGTGAGCTGTGACATCCTCAGGGAATCGCTCCACATGTCCATATTGCCATAAATGACACTCCCTTACAACGCAGGTAATGTGCTGCATTCAGGACTCCATGAGCAACCGCTCATTCAACACAAAGTCAAATTAGTGGTAACCAAGGATTCTCTGAAGAGACAGTACTTAATGAGTCTTATCTTTGTCTCAGATCACATTGCCTAGGCCAGAATTTTATCCTAGGAAGACACATGTCAATAACTTTTAGGTGCAGCTCAATATTACATTGAATTAAGAAAATGTTTCTGAATTACCACTAATACTGCTACTGATGTTCCAAAGAAGCTTTCAGGAGCTAAACAATACCAGAAACACTGCACCAGACATACTGTATAGCTGTTATGACACTTCATATATATATATATATATATATATATATATATATATATATATATATATACATACACACACACAGACACACACACACACACAGTGCCCTCCACAATTATTGGCATCCCTGGTTAAGATATGTTCTTAGGCTAATAAATTCTTTTTTTTTCCCCAAAAAATAAAGGCTGACAACACAAAAAAGAAAAAAATCCATCCTTTAATTGAAGTACATTTATTCATTGGGAAAAAA
Organism: Polypterus senegalus; assembly: GCF_016835505.1. Classification (NCBI taxonomy): domain Eukaryota; kingdom Metazoa; phylum Chordata; class Cladistia; order Polypteriformes; family Polypteridae; genus Polypterus; species Polypterus senegalus. Next base: position 93,877,053 of record NC_053163.1, on the reverse strand, counting down.
AATCCCACATTAAGAAATACATTTTTTACATGAAATCATGTGTACCATAATTATTGGCACCCCTGCTGTTAATATTTTGTACTATATATATATATATATATATATATATATATATATATATATATATATATATATATATATATACACACACAAGCCCCCTGGCGCCTTCGGCACACAATCCCCAGCAGCCACCAGAATATTAGTAAAATCACGAAATTCTATAAATATGTAAAAGAAAAATTAATTATTATTTAACGAAGTAAAAATCATGAAATGAGAAAAAAATATTTACTCTCTTACCGACTGGGGTATTCCCATTAAACTTTGGTCCACTATGCTCAATGAGTATTTACAAAAGATTAAATAAATGATCCATTCATTTTAACTGACATTCTTATAGATAACAAAAACTTTTTTTTAAAAATTACTCATTAAAATAACAGGAAAAATCACGTGAAAACTAAAGTGGTATGCAATGGTTCATTATAACTCGACCTTCTGCTAACTAAATCACCTAAATGCAAACATTGGCGTTATGAATAAATATTTTTTTAATAGTTTGTTTCTGTGAAAGAAAGTTTACTCAAAAATAAAAACCATGACTTTCATGATATTAAAAACCACGACTTTCTTGATATTTTGGTTTATAATTTAAAAATGAAATAAGAATCTGAAAATCTAACAACATCACATTAAAGTTTGATAAATTCTGAAAAGAATGATACTAAACATATATATGTAGGCTTTAAAATAAGCCAATTTAAAGCAGAAAACGTCACATAAAAAAAATCACATAAAATCGTTGCATAGGATTTTATATACATAGAGTTTTATATAAAATATACATATAAACAAAGAGTTTCCTCCGGATGCTCCAGTTTCCTCCCACTGTCCAAAGACATGCAGGATAGATGCATTGGTGATCCTAATTTGTCCCTAGTGTGTGCTTGGTGTGTGGGTGTGTTTGTGTGCCCTACGGTGGACTGGCACCCTGCCTGGGGTTTGTTTCCTGCCTTGCGTCATGTGTTGGCTGGGATCGGCTCCAGCAGACCCCGTGACCCTGTAGTTAGGATATAGCAGGTTGGATAATGGATGGATGGATGGATGGATAAAAATAAGAAACAAATGAATACAAACATACCTGAATAAAAATTCTTAGCCATCAAGAAATATATTTTCCCATATATGATTATAACAATAATAACAGACTGGGTTTATCAGGGGCGTTCAAAATCTGTTCAATGTGATATACACTAAACATTTGATAGCTACAAATACTGATTAAATTTTTTTAGCTGAAATCAATGTAAACCATTCCACATCCTCTTTAATAAAACCCCTGTGTGCATCCAGGTGTCCATGTGTGTGTGTCTTCTGGTGAAGTGCGCATGCGCGGGGCCACACGGCACGTGTTCAGTCTCTTCCTGTGCGTTCTTTGTGTGTGCAGAGAGAGAGAAAGAGACACACAGACACACACAGGTGCGTGCGGGCGAGAGACAGACAGACAGACACGCAGGTCCGCCCGAGAGACAGACATGCACGCACACAGGCAGGCAGGCCCGCACGAGAGACAGACACACACGCACGCACGCAAATAAACACACACACACACACATAGGTAGGCCCGCGCAAGAGACACACTCTCACACACACACACACACACACACACACACACACAGGCAGGCCCGCATGGGGGACAGACACGCACGCACACACACGCACGCACACAGGCCCGCGACAGAGACAGCCAAGCACACACGCACGCCCGCACGCACACACGCACACAGACGTACGCGTGCATTGTTGCAATTTTACTTTTCTTGGTTGTTTATTATATTACGGATTTTTCAAATGTTAATTTTTTTCCCTGTGCTTAAAACTCATGAAAAAAGGTGTTTTTAGCGAGCGGGTCGTACGGCTATAGCGCGAACTCTTGCAATTTTAGTTTTCTCTGTTGTTAAAGGTTTTCTTAGTGTTATTCAATGTTTTTACATTTAGTTTACTATTACGCTGTGCATTCAATGGTGTAATTAACTATATTTGTGCTTAAAATCTTTAAAAAAATATATATTTACATACAGTTCATACGGTCTGGAACGGATTAATTGTATTTACATAAAATCCTATGGGGGAAATTACTTCGGTTCCACCGAGGTTCCACTGTATTACTGTCCGACAAAATTACAGGCATTTTACGGAAATACAAACCAGTATTACTGAGAGAGAAAATTAAAGGCACACAATACAGTGACGCATATTATAGCCACATACAAGGTCCCTTGCCATTTAATATAGACTGTTCCTACTAACGTTTATGCACTACTGTTCTAATGCCCATTATTGTAACGGGCTTAATGTCTAGTCTTTAATATTCCTTTAATACAATCAACAATGCTTATGCAAAAAAAAAAAAAAATCACTTAGGAAAATAAATGAAAAAGAAAAAAAATTTTAAAGACTCGGTTCCATAAATGAAGCTTCTGATCATCCTCAGTAAGCAGAATTATTGTTTTTTTTTTTTGGCAAGAATTGAACGGTGCTTCACATTTGGCACAGTATGCAGATTTGGTTTTGACAGAGCCACACCCTCAGTAAGGCATATTTCATTAAGTCCCTAAGCCTCAATTCGCACAAACAAAATATCTCTCCTATTTACCATTCTGCCAATTTTACTGGAAATGTAAAATAAAAAATGGGGAATATTATATAAGTGAAATAATTATAACAAAATAATAAATTGTGCTGCTAAATCTATACAACAGAATTAAACTAATACTTGTACAGTTACAGGACAGTTACATCATGGAGTCATAATCATTCACATTGGGAACTCAGAACATAAGATCTCCTGAAAATAATTTGATATTGACTTGCTGATCAAAGCAGCATTTACCAGAAAGTGTCAGGAAAAGAATAAACACGTGGGTTTCATATGAAATAATGAATATATACAGCGCACAGAACAGAATAAATGGAGTCTTTTCATGAAGAAAAGTTTAACTTCAGACAAATTAGACCACAGCTTTAAAAAGTAATTCTGTGGTTTTAAGCCAAGCCATATTTTCTTTAATAGCTACACCACCAAAAAATCTTTTATATATTTTAATATAATGTGAAATATTTGAGTATGTGGAATGAGTAGAGAAGAATGGACCAGTTACTTAAATGTAAATTCCTGACATATAAACTTCATATGAAATAAAATAATAATGATTCTAGAAAAACACGTTAGTTCTTATTTTTTGATAAGGTAATATTTTCTTTATAACCTAAATAAAACAAAGTTAAAATAGCAATTTTTTTAATTTAAAAAATGAAAGTCTCATTATTCCATTACTCTTTTTAAATGTATACTAGTAATTTGCAGGTTCCAAATACAGCCGAAGACCAAAATGGACAGGGTCCAAATCAAATGTTTTGCAGCCTAATGCAAACAGAAAATAAGCCTGAAAGTCTGTATGAGTTGTTTTTCTGTAAATTACTTGTTTAAATTAAGACTTTGCTGCATTTACTTTATGAGAAATAAATTTACGTTCTACTTTAAAGTTACAGTTTTTTGGATATTTAAGAAGATTTACAGTCATATAAAGCAATTATGAACTCAAATCATTTCATTAAAAACACTATTAATATTCTGATTTTTTTTTTTTATTTACAAAAGACCTATCACGATTCTGAAAAAAATGTTCCTTTCAGAAATATTTACTGAATTGTATAGGGTGAGCCAAAATGAAGCACCACCAAGTGGGTTGGGGTGGGGATCCTTTGAGAGGTGTAGTTTTCAGTTGGCAACATGCCTTGGTCCATTGCACACCGTGCTTTCACTGTCAAAGCATTCTTCAAAAACAAGAATCCATCATCACTACACAACGTGCCTTCCGAATGCACTTCAGCATTCCTTCCTTGTACTGTATGAAAACATCCAAGCTGTAAGGGTATCAATTTTGCAGTCTCCTGGACGTTCAACACGCAAACATGCTTCTGCCTTAGCCATTTACAGCACAACTTTGAGGATGATTTTGTATGAGGACCTTAATTTCCATCCAAACAAAATGATGGCAGTGCAGGAACTCACTGAGAGAGACTGGGAGAGATGCAGAGAGCGGTGTGCGAACATTCTGCAAACCATTCACATTTACTGATCTCGCTCTTTGTTATTTCTTCGTGTGAGGCTATCTCAAGTCGAAGGTATACACACACCAACCTAAAAACCTTAAAGCCCTCAAGGATGCTAATCGCCACAAAATCGCCACTATTCCCCTTAAAATGGCAGAACGAGTCATGCGAGCATTCAGAAATCATTTTTAAAACACAGTGAAAAAAATCTATTTTGTATTCCCTTTCTAAAATTTATTTTATCTTGTAGCATTTTTGCAGAATAAACGTTTGAAATGTGGTACTTCTTTTTGGCTCACCCTGTACTATCCACTGTCATTTTCAACTATTAACTGTCAGCATTTGAAATTAACACAGATGCTAGTAGTTTAAAAACGTACTAGCATAAAAAGATGAAAACAAACCAAATGAATGACAATGTCTTGTAAATGTGAAAGTAAACCAAATGTAATATATAATCAGCCATAATCCTTTTACCTTATTCAACTGTTCTTATACATGTTTCATTCAAAAAGAATCTGCATATGTCAATCTGGCACAGCACCATAAAGCCTGCAGAAGCAGAACTAGGGTTAACTTCTCTGTATTATCTATTCCTACAGATATCTTCCTCCTCTGCTAATTTCTAAATATATTGCATATAAAACTGTTCAAGTTCACAAAGCTACAATTTTCATATCCACTGCAGATATTAAAAGAAAAATACAGCAGAAAAACCAAGCATATGCACAAAGAGCTCAAGAGTAAATATTTCTGCATAGGCATGTCAGCCAGTCAGGTAAAGCAACAAAATACTCAGTTTAGTCTGCCAAAAAGGCCCATCCTCAAGGATAGTACCAATTAAGACTAGTTCAGAGACCTGGTCCACCACAAGGTCAAAAGAATATATCCTCACACAGGCAAAATTAAATACTGCTGCAATCACCCACACTAACACGACTACAGACGCCTCTCCTGTCTCACATATGTACAAACCTCTTTCCTATCTCCTCCTGACTCCTTTTATCAGGCTAGTGCACACAAACAGAGTTCCAAAGCTCATAAGAATTCCATCCCTCCCACTCAAAGAGACGTAACTCTTGCTTCATTCTTTTATAAACACCAAGATCATTCTGTACAACATTTCTGAGGAACATTAAATCATGTATTCCCTACACTGCAATGGAATAGAGGTATGCAATGTACTTTCTAAAATATTTTTTTTACTTACTACACACAATAAATCATAATTTTTATTTGATGTTTTATGACTAAAACTTAAAACTGCCCATAGTTAATAAACTGTCGGAATCACAACAAAGAAAAATAATAACAGCATGCATTTCTCCTTAACAAAGACCAAGATACCAGTCACAACATTCTTTTATATGAGTATCTTCCTTAAACATAGTCAAAAAAAATAAAAATATAAAAGCTAGATTCTTTAATTTTCTCACTTACAATATCACCCTATAATTTGCAATGGCATAAAGACTTTAATTCTCCGATGATTACTAGGCCTGTTTTGATTCTTTCACCAGAGATGCAAACTGAAACAATACAATAGCATATCTGCATGCCAATTTTAAAGAGACTTTTTCCTCATTTAAACCTAATACATCCTTCCTAATTAAGAACAATCCTTTTGATAATATTCATAGATATTTAAAAGTAAAATGTAAAAAAATGAACAGAACAGTAACCAACACTAAAGTAAATAAAGTCTTTCTGGTCTCTATAGTGTCTCTCTGAGGTATTAACAATTACATACTGTCCAAGTCCCCCCTGTACCATTAACTTGTGACTAGAATATAATATACAGTATGAATTTATACCCAAATAAAATGTTAATTCAGAAGTATCTCCTTTTTCAGCCAGAGAAAGAAATACACATTAGGATGTGTGGTATGTAGAACACTAACTAGGCTGAATATAAAATATAAGTACAGTGCTGCTAAAACACACTTAAAGCCTAACTTCACATATATATAATGTATACAACATCCATCCATCATCCAACCTGCTATATCCTAAGTACTGGGTCACAGGGGTCTGCTGGAGCCAATCCCAGCCAACACAGGGCGCAAGGCAGGAAGCCAGCCCACCACAGGGCATACACACACACCCCTCCTGTTTTTAGAAGATGTCAGAATAAGGAAGAAGACCACACATATTATGGTAATGAAAACAAAATATTAAAAAAAAAAACTTTTCTGTGCTTTTTTAAAATTTCTAGTTTAGCAGCTTTCCTCATACTTTATATTTAACAAATATGCAATATTAGTTTTTTTCAGAAAAATTACATTTCATGCAGATACCTACTTGAATATATTAGAAATTGCATGTTTAGTAAATTACCATACATCATAATTAAATGCCATAAAACTGAATTATTTTACTAAATTATTACAAGAAAGCTATTGAAATAGCCTATCATTCAACATGTGCCAGTCTCTTTCTTTGTTTAGATAACCTTCAACAGGTAAATGACGTAAGGTTTGTGTCTTTTGCTGTTCTATAAAGAAACAAAAAGCAAATTAATTATTGCGATTTTAAGGATTACCCCCTCTGTTGTACTTATTTTTTCAATTTTAGGTTTGAATTAATGAAAAGATATAGCAAAATTAAATGGTAATTAGATATTACATCCTCTGTGAATCTCCAATTGCCTTAACATTTAAAATCAATCTTAACATGTGACTTTATCCCAGTTACCAAGGTTCTTACACAGTACTGTAGTTTCTGCAGAAATATTTTGTTTATCTGCTTGTGTCCCTTACTAGGGCTGCAACAATTAGTCGACTTAATCAACGACGTTGACTACAAAAAATCGTCGACACAGATTTTTTATTGTCAATGCATTATAAACAGAACCTTCAATAGAGGCTCCACGAACGTCTGGGGGGCAGTATCGTTTGTTATTGTTTGCCAAGACTGCACATAGTCCTACCAACGAAGAAGAACATCTGAGGAGAAGAAGAATGTAGAGAAAAATAAACGTGGTTGCAATGGCGAGTCAGATAAGAGTTGGGGGAAGGAGATGAAAAAATATTGAGATAGAAACTTTCTAAAGTGAGGGAGCACTTCACAGAAAAAGAAAAAAAAGGTGAATGCAGATTATGTAAAGCAGAGCTTTCTTTTCACGGCAGCACCATCGCAATGCATGAGCATCTGAAACGAAAGCATCCTGGAGATGTGATGCCACCGTCTCTTGAGAATTTAAGCTGGTGCTGTTAGTTAGTTAGTTAGCATCAGATCAGCAGAGGAGGGAGAGCGTGTACGAGACTGAGAAAATAAAAGTAAAAAACAAATTTACACCCGATCTGTTCATTTTCAAATAATATTGCATTAGTGCGATGATGTTTTCTGATTGGTACTATTCAAGTCATACAATGCTTTTTTCAAAATGTCACATATATTTGACTCTTTCTTCTCTTTCTTCCCCCCAAACCCCCACCCAAACATTCTTTCCTCTGCATGTCCTGAAGTCCTGTGCAGACTGGGCAAGATCGGGGGAAAAAAAACGCGGTCATTGATTACAACCGCAAGAAGGTACACAAATTAATATAAATAATGTTGCATCTGTGCCGCAATGTTTTCCGAAATGTACTATAAGGTCATAAAATGAATAATTCCAAATATCATATATACAAATGTCTCTGTTTTTTTGTCAGTGCGGCTTTGACATTACAGGCCTTAAGGCCCATACTAACTCAGCGTAAGCAGGAACACTCACTAAAATTGTATAAAAAAAAAAATCAAGTGACAATGAGATACGAATAAGTCAGATTCGCCAGCGTTACTGTGTCAGCTTTTATCCATCCAGATCAGAGAATTTCCAGTTCTATTGTCTCAAAACACCACTCACATCAACAGTTATTCCCAGTTTCAGATAACAAGTAACAGTATGTATCATGATCGTGACTGAGAGAATAAAAGTGGAAAAAAAACGGTAACTTTTACAAGTACTAAACATTTAATACAGTGGCTGTTACAGACGCAAATCAAATGTATGTGTTTATTGTATAACATTAACATTGAGAGCAACTAACTACTGAAAACGGTAAATATACAATGGTCACAATAATATTAAAACATCTGATTATTTTCAAATTCATATGTTTCACTGGTTATTTAAATTTGAGTATTATTAATTTTAATCGTGTTAATGCAGAGACATCAGGATGACATTCACAGGTTGACGGACCTGATGAGGTAAGACATGCACTGGAGCCCAGAAAAGGATGTGCAACCACAGGTCACAGGCATCAAAATAGTCAGGCATGAAATAATCGTGACTAATCGAAAAATAAATTGCACGATTAGTCGACTACCAAAATAATTATTAGTTGCAGCCCTATCCCTTACTAATGTATTTCTTGTTTAATCCAGTGCTGCCTTTCTTCCTAACATATGGAATATACTGGATTTCCTTCCCCACCATTGACTGTTACCCTCTTAAACATAACATTATAAAATAAACTGCACAAAATTTAAAGTAGTTTAATTTTTTGATTTGCTTACATGCTATATATAGTATTTGATGCATTAAAAAGTTTGTGACAAAAATGAACATATATACATAATTGAAAAACAATTACTAATGAAACAGTCAGGACTGAAACTCTCGTAGTTTTATAAATTTAATGTCTTAAGAATTTAAAATCTATCAGCGTTCTAACCTGCTTATGCAATTCAGTGCCACAGAGAGTTGGTACCTATCCTGGCCGCAGTAAGTGCAAGGTGGAAACCACTGCCAGTTGTTGGCAGGGCACACTCATTTAGACTACTTAGTCTTCATTTAGGGCAGTTTAGTGCTTATGATTAACATTCAGAAAGCTCTGAACAGGCAGCACTTGGGCCAGTAATCGAAATCAGTACTCTGCAGCAGTGACACAAAAGTTCTAGCAAGACACCACCATTTTGGATTGGCAACAATTTGTGAGATACTGTATACAGTAAATTGTTTCTGTATTTACATTTAATTAACTGGCTGATGGCTTTATCCAACATTTGTAATGCAATTTGTTACATTTCTGAAGGGTCTGAAGTCCAGTCCTGAAAAACACTTAGTTTCACTGAAAAGCATTTATCATATTACAAAGACTAAAACCAATGAACTTCTAAAGCACAGATGCAGGATAACATCACATTAGTAAAGTATTAAAAATGACTAAAGCTACATTTCAAGTAAACCCAGGCTTAGTGTAGCTGTCCCATTTAAATGAACCAACCTAACCACCTACGTATTTTGATACAATTTCTTTGATTTCTCCATTAGAGAACATTCTATGATCTTTATAAGCAAAATTTTTTAAATAAATGTCAGCGTTATAGCATGTATACAGTAACAATCTGTAAACAATGTTCCCTTCTGGGTTATATGATGAGAAAAACAAAATGAGTAACCTAAATACCTTGCCTCTGCCAATGCAATATACAGTAGTTACTCATAATGAAAAAAAAACCTGCCTAGCCATTCCAAAGCAAATTTCCGAAACGCTTAAACATAGCAGATTTCACTGACATCTCAGCACCTTCATTGGTTAAGTGGCCAAGCTCTCTTTTTCTCAGTGCAACTGTGTAAGTCTCACAAGAAGCCACCATTTCTGGCTGTCAGCCACCTGGTTACTAGGATTACGAGCGAAATGCACCCCTGACAATATGCAGATAAACACATGGCCAATAACTTGTCCTAATAAAAATACATTTGCCATTTTCTTTAATGAACCATCCTACATTTAACTGGACAGGAGCCAGTTTTCAATAAACGTCTGCAAAGTAACATTTTTTTTCTTTTATTACACATTTGAACATTTTACATGTAATCAACAATTAACATGAAGCACTAATGACCAGTTACGATAGCAGCTATCATGGCAATCTGTTTACGAATTATATCGGTAAACCTGCACCCTGTCACAGAAGTAGTCTGTGGAAGGCCTGGTCCACTATGAAGTAAATGCCTATTCATCACAAGGTACCCTATAGTGAGATGACTGGAAGGGCTGCATACACTTTACATTACTAACAGGAAGCATACAACAAAAGCTTTACTTTCATAAAGCAGTTTTTATGGTCATCAACATGCCAAAACGCGAATTTATAGAAACGTATAAACATATTGTTTGAGTGCAGGAGATGCCATGTTTTGTTCACCGTCATTGAACAATAATAATATCCCAGAAGCTGGATGCCAACCTGCAGCCAGTTATTTTAAATCCAACTCTTTATCGACCAAGCCCGTCCTTGGATAATACAGTAATATAATAACTGAAGACTGACACATACAAAAAACGTGTCTGGTAGCACTTTTCACGAAATTGAGCCTTTTTTTTTTTTAATTATAGAAGATGGAAACTGTCAGTCTGCCAATGTAAGGGCGGGACTGTACAGTAGCAGAAATAATCAAAAGGATCAAACACGTTTTCTCGGTACAATCGGGCAACAGCGTGAAAAAAAAGTTATGCGCACTTTCTTTTGATAAAAAAACAAGAGATTGACAAATAACTCGACTAAAAGACACCAGAAGAGAATGTGGGAAGACTGATGGAGTCGCTGGCTGCCTGTTTTCGCGAAGGCAAAGCGGGCCGCGCGAGTGGGTGGGTCTCCGGTTTTTCATCTGCCGCTTTCTTCATTGTCTGAATAATTAACACACATAAGGTACACAGCCTGAAAACAATACAGTTAATATGTCAAAAAAATGAACCGCTTACCTGGCAGTGACGAATTCAACGACACTTTCACTTTAAAAGCCCCCGCGTGAAGTGCAAAAACAGCACAGCTCGTCGCGTCGTCGCCCTCGTGTGCTGAGCCCCGACAACTTAAAGCAATTAGATTCAGAAAGCGGATGGAAAGCAAGCAACGGCCGCTACGACAGACAAACTGACACGAGTAAGGTGCAAGGACAAATGTGAAAAGCGAAAAATATGCAGTCCTCACAGAACGGTGATAAGCGCTGCTGTGAAGCGCGCCACCATTTTAGGGGAATCCCTGTCTGTCGCTGTCAAGAGGGCGGGGCCGCTGCTGTTGGGCTGCCAGGCGAGCGCCGCCCAACCACCAGCTCGTCTGGGCCCAGCCAGGCGGGTGCCACAAGGCCGGCTGCGCGCAGTCTAGCGACCAGTGAAGCAGCTGTACCTGGGCCCCGGTGGCGCGCGGATCTCTTGATTTGTTGTGCCCGCATTATTTGGGTCGGAGATTCTGCTGACGTTGCATTAACACACGGCTCTAAAAACGCAGTAGTGAAGCGCTGCAATCAAATCAAGGAGCATACATTTCATGCGATAAATCTAATACAGTACTAGAAACACCTTCAAAATGGGATACGGTAAAAAAGTTACATCGCTGCCATGAGGTAGATATAGTATTTGAACAGGCTATTTTTTTAGTGCTAGAAGTCCCATTATGGACGACAACCCTTCTAACCTTTAGGTGTTCGTTGAACGTGTAGTAGCCTACTGATGATTCTTCTCTTTGTATCTCAGGTGTTCTGTGACTGTCTTGAACAGGACGTGCACAGGCGACTGAACTCGAAAAGAACACTTCATGTGGATCAATACAATAAAATCTGCCTATCCTCCAAGTAACAGGGCCGACTTCATCTGTAGTGAAATCAGTTCAACAGTGCACTCGCATAACAATTTGATTTTTTGTACAAAACCTTCACACAGCATTGGACTTTTTTTATAATTATTACATAGCTCCATTGCTGAAAACCTACAGTACTTACTGAAGACAGATAGATTTATTTTATATGGAGTTCTCCACTGCTACAGGACTGCATTTTTAGGAATCTGCTTTTTGCATAAACCCTGAAAGCAAGTTTTAATTCAAGACAACTCTATGAACAACGTTACATGATTTGATTACACAAAAAACAGGCATTTGTCATACGTTTCTCTATGACATATTACTTGCATAAGGAAACCAAGAATCAACATTTTTACGTAGCTGTCTTATCATTATGACATGGATTGACTGTTACCAAATATTTTTTTGCTACACAAAAAGTGAAAACATATCAGTCTCAAAAATATTGGTATGATAAAAAATTTGCACACGACAGATGTCTGAACAAACCATCAGATACAAAAACTATGGAACAACAAAGGATTTAGTGTCAATTATCAGGGTTTACTTAGATGGCAGGTGTATCCCACCTACCCATTCTGTTCCTTTGCCTTCCACACAGATTTTGTAAGGAGTTTAGATAAATGCTGAAAATTAAGTCATGTTAGAAAGGTGTGGTTTGAGAATTACCAAGTGGATGTACAGAAGCTTACAGATATATAGAAGACAGAAGTAAAATGTATAGGATAGGGAACGTGATAAGTTGTGCTGAGGTGATTTGGACACATGAAGCAAAATGATGACATTGAAGATAAGGACATGAGGCATGCTGAAGATGTAAATAGAAGCAGTGGGGGATAGGTGGGCTCAGTAAGAAATGTAAAGAATATTTATAATGAGCATATCTATCTTACGGTAAAATTCTAATTCTTTTGCCTGATACGTTTCGTTACTAATTTGTGATGTAAATGACTAACTGAATTTCTCATGTAGGAATAATAAAGCTCTGCTTCATCTTGACTCTAAAAATGAAATATCACAGATAAAACCCTTAGGTCTCCAGACTGGACACTCTCAGAGATTTATGTGCACATCAATATCCTGCCTATGGAAATGATAAACATGAGGAAAGAACCGGTGCAATTTTTGCCAATTCTATACCCTTTTTAAAAATTATCTGTGGCTAAAGCAACGAACTCGAGCACATATCACTTCACAAATGCAGGAACTGAATGGCATTAAAACAGCAGCTCCTGATTGTTGTATTCCTGCTACACTTTGTTTAATTTGATGGGTTTATAACCACCGGAAACCAACAGTGTTTTCCAGAGATGTTGTTGTAAGAGGCGCCAATTGTCTTTTTAGCCTAAGTATCTTAAAACGTCCTCAACATCTTGGGTAACAGAAAGGTACCAGTCAAACATCAAGCTGTAAATCTCCACCAAGATAATGGAGAATCTTTCTGAAAATAAGAAGTGAGATAATCCTGAAATGAGTCCCTGCCATCTCAGTTAATTCATTGCAAAGGGGTGATCCATTGACACGTCAGCACTTTGCAGGTGTCCAGAATATATAAACTTACAGTACATGATAACATTACAAAATCAATAAAGGGGCTTTGAAACCATTGCTACTTATGCACAACTTTGTGTTCTATTATGGTTTTTGTTTTAGACGAGCAGTGATTAACTCAGAAATCAAATAACAAATTACCCACTTAGACTTTCATTAATTACACTAACCTAGGTGGCTTGATTTTGGCTTACTGTCTGACTATAAGCAATACTGTAGGCCTATATTTCATGTTTTTCAACTATTACAAAATATTGTAAGAAATGTACAATATTTCTGTACTTGTAATGAAACTAAGAATCAACCATTTTATTTTCACTATGAAAAGTCAGTATATAAAATAAAAAATATATTTCTGTTAGGAAATCAAATGGAAATTACAGTGATTTTTTTTCCCTCCCTGTAACTCAGAGTCACCTTAAGGAGACACTTTTGTCTACCAGGACAAATGGCAATTGCAAGATAATAATAATAATAATAATAATAATTATTATTATTGATTACATTTATATAGCGCTTTCACCAGGCAAGAGTTTCCCAGTATACTCACATTAGGCCTCGTCCTCCCCAGCAAGGCACATTTAGAGTGAGACAGACACAAAAAGAGAGACTATCTTTAATCTATTGTTCAAGAACTTATATTGTGGGTTGAGGTTTATCTTCATCTGGCTATATCACCTGGCAATTTTTCAAACTCCTTTAAAAGCCTTGACTCCTTTCCAACCAGAGAAGTCACATATCAGCAACTTATTTTTATTGGAAGGTGTAGGCTGTCTCCATCTGTCCCAAAGATGCCTGTCATTGAACTAAGATCATGCACGTAACTCACCCTTTGTCATAAAGGTGTTGAGACCAAACTGTAAGTAAGAGCTTCTTTTTCATGTTGAGTATGAGCACATTATTTGGGTGACCTGGCCATCAGTGTCACCCTTCAATAGTCCTCTCATTGGTGAGGACCTTGTAGAGCTCAACTAGACCCTCTATCTGGGTAGCGTGTGTACTGCTAGATCACATGGTATTGCCCTTTGAATATGGTTTAAAAGACAACAGTAAAACACTTTAGCAATCTTAACATAACAGGCTTCAATATAATGTAGTAGGCCTCAGCATGGCAGACAAGCGTGTATGTGGTGTACGAGTGTATATTTGTAACTTTGCTTTCAAATGTAAACCACTTTTTATAAATGTGCATAGAGATAAAGTACCAGTTTGCATTACTTTTAGACAGACTGTCTTGACCTGTTTGGGACTGATAAGACCATCCAGGCTTGAATGGAACTGATAACAGCAAGGCTAGTAAAAATAATGTAGTAAAAAAAAAACATAAGGGAAAAGCATGCACATTTAATGTGTTGTGAGAAGGCGATAGTGAATTGTCAGAGCAAATTATCCCAGGGCAGTTTTTCCAGCTGACTCACAAGCTGTACATCTGTACAATATCCCTTTGTATATACAGAAACCTATTCTTTTTTCAGCTTTGTTCAACCACACATTTACACCTGCTACACTGAGTCTACACACATCTTTCATTATACAAAAATCTGTACCTTCCTGTCAAATACCTCCAGTAGCACTTTTATCAATATACATTGGGTTCACAGTTTGTTTGACACAGGCTATTCAGCCCAACAAATTTTGTTAATACTATCCAGTGTGATCTATGGCCAGCCAGTCATCCTGGCCAATACCCACAGACCGCCAGGTGGAACCCTTCCTGCAGCATGGAGGTGTCCCGAATACCAGCAGGGAATTATGGACAATGGAGTTTTCATCCTCAGCCCTGCTGGATACCACAGGGGCCACTAGATGGAGCTGCAGGGAGAAGCAAAGAATATTTACCCGACACCTCGGAAGTACGTCCGAGTCACATGGACAAGAGGAATGACGTGCTTCCGGGGTGAAGAAAAAGGACTTTTTATCTGACCCAGAAGTGTTTCTAGTCACATGGGCAGAGGGAGCGAAACACTTCCAGGTCAAGGACTACAACAACAACAACATTTATTTATATAGCACATTTTCATACAAACAGTAGCTCAAAGTGCTTTACATATTAAAGAATAGAAAAATGAAAGACACAATTATAAAACAAAATAAATCAACATTAACATCGAATAAGAGTAAGGTTCAATGGCCAGGGGGGACAGAAAAAACAAAAAACTCCAGACGGCTGGAGAAAAAATAAAATCTGTAGGGATTCCAGACCATGAGACCGCCCAGTCCCCTCTGGGCATTCTACCTAATATAAATGAAACAGTCCTCTTTGGATTTAGGATTCTCACGGAAGGGCTTGATGATGATGATGGTCACGTAGACTTCTGCCTTTTAATCCGTCCATCATTGTTTGAGCATCATGAAGCTTTGAGTAGGTGGTTTGTGGCGCAGGCCACCACCACAAAGAAACCGGAAAAAGAAACAGAAAAGAGAGTAGGGGTCAGTACCGATTTTAGAGCCACCATGAATAGTTATTTTGAGGAGACTGAACATATAGAGTATCAGGATTAAGTTAAATTACGATTAAAATTAAGTTATAAAAAGGCCATGTTAAAGTAATGTGTTTTCAGCAGTGTTTTAAAGTGCTCTACTGTATCAGCCTGGCGAATTCCTATTGGCAGGCTATTCCAGATTTTAGGTGCATAGCAGCAGAAGGCCGCCTCACCACTTCTTTTTTGTTTTGTTCTTGGAATTCTAAGGAGACACTCATTTGAGGATCTGAGGTTACGATTTGGAATATAAGGTGTCAGACATTCCGATATATAAGATGGGGTGAGATTATTTAAGGCTTTATAAACCATAAGCAGAATTTTAAAGTCAATCCTGAATGACACAGGTAACCAGTGTAGTGACATTAAAACTGGAGAAATGTGTTCGGATTTTCTTTTCCTAGTTAGGATTCTAGCAGCTGCATTCTGCACTCGTTGCAAACGATTTATATCTTTTTTGGGTAGTCCTGAGAGGAGTGCATTACAGTAATCTAGTCGACTGAAAACAAACGCGTGAACTAATTTCTCAGCATCTTTCAGTGATATAAGCGGTCTAACTTTACTTATGTTTCTTAAGTGAAAAAATGCTGTCCTCGTGGTCAGATTAATATGTGATTTAAAATTCAGATTACAGTCAACAATCACCCCTAAGCTTTTTACCTCCGTCTTGACTTTTAATCCTAATGTATCCAGTTTATTTCTAATAGCCTCATTGTATCCATTATTGCTGATCACTAAAATTTCAGTTTTCTCTTTATTTAACTTGAGAAAATTACTATTCATCCATTCTGAGATACTAGTCTATAGTACTAGACTATAAAGGACTGTGGGAAATCCTCAGACAAAGAGCTGAGCTGGGTGGAAGGGTGGCAACGCGTCTGGGAGAGTTGGAGGAGTGTATTATTGTGGATTAGTTATTTAGAAGATAGTTATATAATGAGTATTGTGGAGTGGAGGGTGTTTTGTGCACTGCTGTTGATTAATAAAAAGTCGTATTTTTGGAATTTTACCTGGTGTCTGGCGTATCGTCTGAGGGTTCAAGAGGACGATAGCGCCTCCTATCTGTCAAACCAGTTAATTCTTCCAAAATAACATCAAGTCCCTAAAGTTCTAGAGTCTACTACACTGCTTGGTAGCTTATTTCATGTGTCTATGGTTTTCTATGTAAAGAAAAACTTCCTAATTTACCCTTAATAAGAATAACAAGTTTCCAACTGTGTCCCCGTGTTCTTGATGAACTCATTTTAAAATAACAGTCACGATCCACTGTACTAATTCCCTTCATAATTTTAAATGCTTTAGTCATGTCACCTCTTAATCTTCTTTTGCTTAAACTGGAAAGGTTTCCTCATAACTCACCCCCAGTAGCCCTGGAATCAGCTTAGTCGCTCTTCTCTGGGCTTTTTCTAGCACTGCTATGTCCTCTTTTGTAACCTGGAGAAAAAAAAAACTATACATAGTACTCGAGATGAGGCCTCACCAGTGCATTATAAAGCTTGAGCATGACCTCCTCTAACTAGTACTCCACCTTCTTAATGGCTTCTGAACACTGATCTGGCAGGTGAGAGTGCCGAGTCCTCTATGACTCCTAGAAAGATGCACAGGATGAGTTTATTGAAGAAAAAAATATCTTTACACGTCAAGGTACAGTGCTGTATATATAAATTTGTGAATTTCCCCTTGGGATTAATAAAGTATTTATCTATCTATCTATAGATTATTATCACAGGTATACTGGACATAAATGTTTAAGCATAGTATGTTGAACATTTATGGAAGCTTATTCACATGGCTGATCCTGCACTCTAATCCCCAATGGTCATGCAAAAAGAGAATTTCTCTTCGGGGGATTAACAAAATATATTAAATGAAAAAGTCAGATCAAATCACTCAAAAAATGTGCATTATTTCACAATTACTGTTTTTTTGCAAAGGTATTGCTTTATTTTACAAACATATTGCCTACTGCTTCTAGTAATATTGTGCACATGCTTGTGGTCATCTACTGACAGCTATTAATGAAGGTATTAAGCACACAGGTAGTGTGGAATCCAATGTCAACAAAAGATGAAAAAAGCTATACTTATACATTTAGTTTTAATCAGGTTAAAGTTTTGTATATTTAGTACAGATGTTTTAACATTCCTGCTTGATAGTGCCAGGAGTTGAATGGGATTTACATGTTCTACCCATGCATTTATGGAATGATTGGTATCACTGATTACCTGTTTTAACTCTAAATACTACAAATGTGTCAGTAATGCTTCTCAATCAGGGCACAGAAGGTGAAGGTTATGGGTGTGTTGCATGGAGACCCATAGATAAAGTTGCTGGTGGATAAAAGTACAGCACTCTGTCTTCAAGGACGGCCCTGTGACCCTAAACTGGCCAGATTAAATTTACCCATTAACACATGGAGGATTAAATGTATACTTATAATGTCTTTTCAGTCCTTGTCGCTTGATTGCACGCTATGCACATATTTAATCTTTCCCTCAATAGCTGGCTCTTGTTCACAGATGCACAAACATTCATAATATCAACATCTACAATTCACACAAACAAACTATTGTTAATCTACAATAACTGACATAGTGCCTTTGGACTGTGAATGGAAGCCCATGGTGAGGATATACTGTAAAGTAAGCAGTGTGATGTATTGATACTGGACTTTAACCCACAAGGTTGCCAGTTGAATACCAGCTTCTGCCTAACTTTGTGACCATGAGCAAGTCACTAAATCAGATGGTGCTGCATTTTTTTGGTGTGCAAATTATTTAATTTGGAAAACCAAAAAGATATGTGGCCTTAACTAAAATGAAAAGTATTGACAAATAATCTATTTTTTATTTCAGGTTAGGGGGAGTCTTCTTCAGCAGCAACAGCAGCAAGGCACGAACAAAGGCTGAATACAGTGTCAGTCTATTGTGGGATACTGTCAAACGCACAACTTTACAAATTAGATCCACCAAATAATGCAACATGTAATGTATACTGAAAACTGGATTAGTATATCCTCCCCAGAAAACATGCAGATGCCATAAGGACAATATGCATGGTTGAGCCTTTGCATGCACATTGAGCAAGCAGCTGAGGCCTAACATTGTGATGCAACTACTGACATGTCCACTTGCACCAACCCACTTAGAAATAAACAAACATGAGTCATAATAATGTGATGATTTCATCTGCCACATGCACAAATCTAAAGACATACTATCTCAAAGAAAATATAGAACTATGAAAGCATAAAAATAAGTGTGTTTAAAGAGTGATACAGGATGCTTTACCATGGCAAATTAATTTCTTTTTATGTGGCAAGATGGTAATGACTTGTTAAAATGCTATATTCAGTCAATCAGTACTAGTATAATATAGTGCCTTGCACAGTATGCACTCATAGTATTTGACAGAACAAATAGGATTATAAAAGAGTGCCAGATTAGATAATTAATGGATATAATAAAAAAATAATGTGTAAATTAACAATTAATGCATTAATGAGGGATACTCGGGCGAGCCTAGGGAAGGACATGACATTAAGAGAAGTGAGCACTTCACTGTGAGAGCAGCAATTAATTTGATAAAGACAGACCCTCCATTCACTGATCTTGCTTAATCCAAGTCAGTGATGCAGGGGTTTGCTGGCACCTGTCCTAACATTGGGTATAAGGTAGAAACCAGTGCTAGACCAAGTGCCAGTCCACCACAGGGCATATTTGCTTATACCCCACACTCACTCACACAGGGAGGTTTTAGGGTCACCATATTAACTGGAAAGTGATTGGAATGTGGGAGCAAAATCAGACAAATCCCACATGGACCTGCTGAAAAAGTGTATTTTTCTCACAGATAGTTACCTGGCCAGGATTGAAACACAGCCTCCAGTATTTGCCCTGTTTAATTTTGTTGGTAAATATAAGTAATAAAATTAACTGCTGCAAATGTTCCCCACTACAAAATACTTTGCTATACCTTTTATAACCTGCCCTGGCCAAATTATCATGTTAGATCTCAGTCTGGTTTTGCTGCAATTTTGAGCCTTATGGTTGAATAATGCTCTTAATTAATTAGCATTATAATATTTATAAGATCTAATAACTAGATTCTTCAGCACTTCCTCATGATGTCCATAATAATTTGGATTTAGAACTTTGAAACAAAATTACCTTTCTGTCTCTAAGAAGAGCCAGGGTTGGGAATTTAGGGCAGTATCCCCATCTGAGTCGCAGGAGGCTGGAAATTAATAAACAGAATGAGCACAACGGAACACAGAAATGCTTCCTGGTGAGAAAGTCACACAGCATCACAGGAAACGCTGAAGGTGACTGTTCACTGGCACATTAATGAAGCGATTCATTAGCCTAAATGCCAAAGGACATTTCAGTTACAGAAATACACATTTAAACATGTTATTGTCTAACTGGGTGCTTTGGGGTTTTTCTTTCTTGAAGATCTTAGCAGGAAGTTTAATGTACAAGAAAGGCCAGTCTGATTATCTTTTCTGTTGTTGAATGATTGGTAATGCTAACCAAACCAAGATTAAGGCAAGACTGTCAACAGCCATTCAATGCAATTAATTATGCCAGAATGAATTAATAAGAAATGAATTATAATAAATGATGGAAGACAATGCATTCTGTTGAGCACCAGAGCACCCAGCCTGTGTGTTGCGTAGGTTACTTAAAAATAACTGTGCAATTGTCTAAACTGTGTAAAGCTAGTAAATTTAAATTAGCTTAGAACCAAAAGGAAATACAACAATTACTGATGATAATAATCAACTGTGACTTATGCATACTTATATGTTGTTACAAAACTTAAAAACAACAAGAAGAAGGCTATAATTTTGTTAAAATGTTTAAAGATGAAGTTGTTTATTGCCACATGCAGCCAGCACTAGTATTGTCAGAACAGAACTCCTACCTGCAGGTTGCTCTTATACTGGTACAATAAACAGACGCACATCATGTGCAAAACCCAATTCAGAACACAGTGCAGCATTCATAAGGTGCACAAAGCAGTCAGACAAGTGCAAAAGACAGGCGGCAATGCAAATCAGACAAGATAGTAAGACAGCCGCCAGTGAAAATATATGAAGGGTGGGGCTTGGTTTTGCAAAGCCACATGTGCAAATAATAGATACATATACAAACATAAATAATGTGGTATAGAATATTAAGATATGCTTTGATCAGATGTCCCTTTAGTTTGACCACCGGTTTGTACAATCTACAAGAGAACTGCAATATACTGTCTCCACATTACACACAGTCACATTAAGTCTCTTACTTTATCTTCCCCAGCACAGCCTTCAATGTCTCCAGGGGGTCATTTAGCCAGGCTAAGGTTCCCCCACCCACACTATCAGGCATAATGTTACTTGCTGGATTTTTCAGTCTTTAACACATTATACCCCCGCCTGGTATTTCAGAGACCCTCCCCTTAATATTTCAGTCTGAATGTCTCTAAACTTGAAATCTCTTCTGAGATACACTATGTGTTTCTAATTATGTCATCGTTCAAGGCTTACTGTAAAATGAGGCCATCAACCCAGAATTAGAAGTGAAACTCTGAAAATGGAGAACTTTAACTGCTACAGCTGCTACCGCCAATATATTTTACTATTGTTTTGACCTTCAGTCTTCAAATTCCAACAGTTTTTTGTACAGTATGTAATAAATTACAGTTTTAGATTCACAGGGAGCTGGAGCATATAATCTGCAACATCAGGCACGAGGTAGGAATAAACTTTGGACAAGGGGCCACTGCATCACAATCCTTATTCAATCTTTAAAAAATGGCCACAATTCATACCCCATCTTCTCTTCTGCCACAGTGCTGTAGGTCACTGGGCTGCTCCAGTTTGGGCATATTGTGATACACTTCTATTTACAGGGACATGAATAACAAAAATCTCAAAAAAGCCTATTATTTCGAATAGATGATACTGCCAAGCTCATTGCTGAAATAAGGCATGTGTTTTCATAAATTATTATAATATACTGAATTTTACTCAATATATGTATAACAAACACACCATACCTACTGGGCCTGAAAAAATCAGTATTTTCAGAGTTCTAGTTTCATTTTCCCCATTATTGTTAGTATCTTGGCTGTTCAGCCAACATTAAGAGTCTAATATTTGTGATGGCTTTCAATATTATGAGTTGAAGCAGTGTGAAACTGAAGGCTCGCATGTAGGAGTTTAAAACTTGTCCCTTTTAATTTCCCTTTGGGGACAAATAAAGTATCTATCTATCATATAGTACCTTTCATATCTATCTCTTCTCTTTAAACTGTAAGAAGGTTTGAAAAATACATACAATTATTCTTTAGTGTTCTACTACTGTATATAGTAATTGTCAAGATGCAAAAAACAATTTTCTTATCTATCACCACTACTAAAAAAATTAAAACTTTGTTGATAGAAAAATAAAATAAGCACTTCTCCATTTGTACTGTGTCAATACACAGATATACTGCACATAGCTAAACAAGCACAGGCCAAGAAGATCAACTTTCAAAGCACACAAGATCACTAAAAAAGGAAAATACTGCTCTCCAAGAGGCATTACTTACAATGAAAATCAGTCAGTCATTCCCAAGCCCACATTCAGAGTTGCAGAGGACTGGTGACTGATATGGCAGCACTGGGTGCAAGGCAGGAAACAGCCCTGGACTGGGGTCCATCTAAGGACCCACTCACACAGCTTTGGAGAAGTGGAAATAAACTCTACACGGGACAAGAATCCCAAGATTCTTGGATGCTAGATCCAAGAAGAACTGTGCTGCCCTGTAATGAATTACAATTATAAAAGCATTTACTAAAACCATCTTTAAGCTTATCCCATTTTGCTGGTGGAATGCATTTAATTTTTTTTTTATAATTGATTGGCAAGATAAACTCCATAGAGGTCGGCACAGTGGTGCAGTGGGTAGCACTGCTGCCTTGCAGTTAGGAGACACAGGTTCGCTTCCCGGGTCCTCCCTGCGTGGAGTTTGCATGTTCTTCCCAAGTCTGCGTGGGTTTCCTCTGGGTACTCTCGTTTCCTCCCACAGTCCAAAGACATGCAGGTTAGGTGCATTGGCGATCCTAAATTGTCCCTAGTATGTGCTTGGTGTGTGTGTGTGTGTCCTGCGGTGGGTTTGTGCCCTGCCCAGGGTTTGTTTCCTGCCTTGCACCCGGTGTTGGCTGGGATAGGCTCCAGCAGACCCCCCGAGACCTTGTAGTTAGGATATAGCAGGTTGGATAATGGATGGATGGATGGATAAACTCCATACAGTAATGAAGTGAAAACAAATCCATAGCAGTCATCTGTCCATTTTCTATCCCAGTGTCCCAATTCTGGATTACTGGGAGCATACGGCTATACCAGCAGCACTGGACAGAGACCTTGAGCACACTTTCCACACACAGACAATAATTCTTTGTTGCCAATGAGAAAGTTACCAATTAACCTAACATGCACATTTTGTACTTTCAGGGGGGAAAATCATGTAAACGTGACACAATCATGCAAACTGTGTGTAGGCCAGGTTTTAAAACTCTAGATCTGTGAGATAGAAGAGTTAATTTCTGTGTCACTATACAATTCAATACATTCCAGTAAATAAATTAAAATAAAACACATAATGACTGCTTTCAAGTGTACAAATGTACAGCTGTACATCATCTAAGAATACCATGCCTACTGTGACAATGCTGTGATAGATGATTTTTTGGATCAGGGCTTGAAAAACTAGTGGAGACAGAAGGAAAATGGATGCAGCAATGTATAAATAAACCTTGAAAGAAAACAAATAACTGTCTATAAGACACCTAAGACACGGCAGAAAAACAATCTTTCAGTCAGACAGTGCTGTAAAGACATGCTGGAGTGAGTTACAAATGAAAATGTCAAAGTGCTGGTGTGGCCCTACAAAAATGGGGCGTCAGTCCAATCATGAGTGTGGGGCGAGAAATGAAAATTGAGGTTCACCAAAAGAAGCTGAAGCAATTTTATGGCGTATAAGGAATAAACATTTCATTTTCTGTGAAGCTGGTAGACACTTAAGAGTCAGTTCCTGCCTAATGTGTTCCTAATAAATATTGACTCAACACTTAGAGGGCTTATGAAAGTTATTATTGTTGAAGGATAATTTGGAAGGCTCTGGAGAAATCTGTCTTCACTTTGATATTAGAGTTTTTTTGTTTGTTGGATCAATGGGTCATTTTCTTAAACTTCAAAATTTGTATAGTCATTGGGAGTTGGCACCTATTCTGGCAATACCAATGCAGGAGCCAACCTTGAACCGAATGTCAGTCTGTCAGAGGGCACACCAGAGTATATCATGCACACTCACTCCTAAGGAGTATATTCAGACTTTTCCATCTCTATTTGAACACACTAAGCTGGTTTCAACAAGTAAAGTGTCAACCATCCTAGAATGCAGAAAGTAACATTATAAATGATAACTGTGCAAAGCCAGGACAGTATTCAGAAAAATAAAGCCTGCGTTATACTTTAATAGTAATGGAAATCTGACACGAGGCCACTGAAGGCAGTTTTTCTGGTCTTTCAGCACATCTCACAGTAGAGCTATCAATGTGAACTGCACGTTTTATGAAACATTTCACCAAAATTTTGTTCATCTTCATACACTACACACATGGGGCAAGGTTTGAGGAGGACACTTCTTGGATTTGGCCAGTCTATTGTTCGCTACTGTATATTCTTCTTCTTCTTCTTCATCCGGCTGCTCCTGTTAGGGGTTGCCACAGCAGATGATCTTCTTCCATAACGTCCTGTCTTCTGCATCTTGTTCTGTTACACCCACCACCTGCATGTCCTTTCTCACCTCACCCATAAACCTTTTCTTAGGCCTTCCTCTTTTCCTTTTCCCTGGCAGCTCTATCCTTAGCATCCTTCTCCCAATATACTCAGCATCTCTCCTCTGCACGTGTCCAAACCAATGCAATCTCACCTCTCTGCCTTTGTCTCCCAACCGTCGAACCTGTGCTGAACCTCTAATGTACTCATTTCTAATCCTGTCCATCCTCGTCACACCCAGTGCAAATCTTAGCATCTTTAACTCTGCAACCTCCACCTCTGTCTCCTGCTTTCTGGTCAGTGCCGTCTCCAACCCATATAACATAGCTGGTCTCACTACTGTCCTGTAGACCTTCCCTTTCACTCTTGCTGATACCCGTCTGTCACAAATTACTCCTGACACTCTTCTTCACCCATTTCACCCTGCCTGCACTCTTTTTTCACCTCTCTTCATAATCCCTGTTACTCTGAATTGTTGATCCCAAGTATTTAAACTCATGCACCTTCACCAACTCTACCCCCTGCATCCTCACCACTGTAACTGCTTCCTTTCTCCTGTATGTTTACCCCATCTGCCAACATGCAAGGAGGAAAGCCTCCAAGTTCCAGAACGGTCTTTTTATTAAATATAGGCTTTGTCTAAGATTCCTTTTGAATGTTGCATTTACGATAAAGCAGCAGTTTCTTAGCAACGGCCCTGAATTTGGTTTTTTTTTACCCAAAATGTCACAAATGTGCACACATATAAGGGAGTTACTGATGCCTAACATATGCTCTAACTGGCACATTTCGGAGACATGTGTGGCTTTATAAACTCAATAGGGTGGTCATTTGCAGAGGAATTAATGAGGGAAGCAGTCTGAAAGCTAGAAGAGGCAGTGGTGCAGTGCATCATACTTCATGGCCTGGCTTGGATTCTTAAGCCAAGAATTGTCTAAGTGGGGTGTGCTTGTGCTTTTATCATCTTTGTGAGCTTTCTCCAAATATTTTAGTTTCCTTCTGAACCCCACACCAAAGCTGTAGTAGTCAATTTAATTGGCACAGTGTGGGTGAGTGAGTGTGTCCTGCACTGGACTGGCATTCTTCTTGTTTTCCATTCAGCGTTGCTGGGATAAGCAAATGCTACAGTTCAATTTTGGGTAAAGAGAGTTTGAAAGACCAAACAAATTATTGTTTTCTGTTTTACAGTCATGCTAAGGATTTAGAGTGGATGCTTTTCAATTTTCCTACGCAAAAGCAAAAAAAAGCATCTGTTTTCCATGTTTTTTTAGGAGTTATGGCCATAAGATATTCAATGCTATGCTTTAAAGTGCAGGCCTGTCAAACTGATGTTCTTCAGAACAATATATTTTATGTGATAAGGTGCTTCATGCCGCTCTTAACCAGTAGGTTCTGTGCATCAACGTACCAGCCAGATGGTCTTCAATATGTTTTTGATTAGATGCATGAGACCCAGATGTTCCTTAGTATGTTTAAGAGATGGGACATGGCACACAGATGTTCACAAACACATGTTTTATTGTAGGTTTAACAAATATGGCTTCTAATATACTAAGTCTTGGCTTCATCGAGATCCATGACCAGTCTGAATGCAGTGGCCTGGCACATATGACTTTGTCTGGTATGTTTCTGTGTAGAGACCTAATGTAACTTTACCTTGACAAGACACAAGGAAGTAGGGCGTGAAATCAGTAACACAGTCCCACTTGACATTATAGACCTTACAAACTAAGCAGCTACCTTATTTTTTTCCTGACTTGATGCAGCAGCCTTAGCCACCAGACTGAAAGAGATACAGTTACACTCTTATCTCTAGTCTGTAATTACATGAGAGCCATTTTCCCTGATGTGGGAACATCTGGATGGTTGGCCTGCTGTCATTATCATAGTGACTCCTGCAATGAGCTGCTCCAGAGAAATCGTAACAGGTCTGAGTTGTCGTCCTGTATGCTACAGATTTTGATATCTGAGAGGAATGGAAGATGAAAGGATAAGACACATGTTTGCTGATTTGTTTAGGCAAAATCCAATTGTAAACACCACTGAAAAAACTAGGTAAATGAATAGAATTAATATAATGTGGGGAACATCCTACAAGGTGTACAGCAAAGCTCGTTGATAATAAAAGAATCAGAAAACTGAGTCTCAGCAACAATTATTTCTATAGCACATTTTCTTACAGATAATGTGCCTCAAAGTGCTCGACAAGGTGTCAAAGAAATAGTTACAAGAAAAGAAAGACAAATAAAAACTAGATAAGAGAGATGATAATGAGTAACTAACATACTGTACACAAAATAAATCAATATGCACTTACACAGAAAAGCAGAGCTCTGTTACATAGTATTGTTTAAGTGTCTAAAGGTGAATCCAATGACAGAAAAAAAATCTGCAGGGGTTCCAAGGCCCCCCCAACAGACATTTTAACTAACAGAAATGAGGATTTGATGCAGTGGGTCTCGTGGACCATTGGGGTATCCACACAATACCTTGATCAAGTGGTAGTGGCACACATATATGCAAACTGTATCACAGACCTTCTCTTCCATACAGTATAAGTATATTAGGTTATTAGGTTATTAGCTGTTATGTCATTATAACATATATATATATATATATATATAATGACATAACAGCTAATAACCATCTGCCACACTTGTAAGCCAGTTAGCATGCAAGAATATGTTGCCAAAAAAGCAAACATGGCATAATTAAAAATAACAAAAATGGAGCAAGGTCAGAATAATCTCTCCACCATCTGTGAGTCTGGCTACTGGTCAAGAGAAGGAATGTTAAAACCATTTCAGTTCTACTGTCCTCATGCTAAGATAGTTGTCTACAGAGAATTAATGATATTAAAGTATCTGGGGCCAACAGAGGAGATACAGTGTACATTGTTTGAAAACTTTTATGATTTTCATTTTACTGAGCAAATGGTATAATCCAAAGTTACAATAAAAAAACCTAATTCAGGAATGTTCTCATGCACGGGAGCCAAAGGCTTAAAGCACATTCTGCTCTCTTATTAACTTTATTTGTTTTCCTATATTCATGATTGGACTTGCCTTTATCACTGAATGTCTCTTATTTTTTCTCATTGTTGAAAATGTAGATAGAAGATCTGAAAAGTACCCAGGCCATGCTGCATGTCGGAGTGGGCCTACATGTGGTAGAAGATAATGATTGTGCTCAGGGGGTGAACAAGCACCATCTTTTTTGCTTCCCACTCCAACTCGAAGTAAGTACATTATTTCTGTATGGTCACATCAAATATAAAATGAAAACCCAGACTGTTAGGATTTATACCACAGTGTTCCCACCCTTCTTTTCATTTTTTGTTTTTTGTTTCTTAATGCTTGCTCATTTAAAATCTGTTTCCATATTTTTCCTGTGTCTGTAATTTTGCTCAATTCTTTTGCCCTCAATTAAGTATTTTGTCTGTTGATTAGCTTTTGGGGCAGTTTGGGTTGCAGTTACTGCTGCCTTAGCCAAAGTACTGTGTAATTAGTTATACCTAACTTTGCTCATTGGCTCTTTTTAAGGTTTACAGTCTGTTGTGAATGCTGCCACAGTGAAGCAATAAAAACCAGAACAATTAAAAGGCAGACCCGCTCTCTTCATAGGTCATCTCCTGGACAGTAGGACTCATCACCACTGTCACCATGGCCTTAAACCTCAACAGGCAGGATGAATGTCTGCACAGGTCTAAAAATGGAGCAAAGGATTTTAAATATCACAAAATCTACATATTTTCTCAAAGTAAAGAGAAAGAAAATCATAAAACCTCTGATCCCAATGAAATAAAAATGTTCTATTATATTTATGGATTTATTTTTAAGAAATTCAAAAAGGATTGAGCAAAAATAAGGCAGGCATAAAAATGGAACAAAACAGGTTTGTCTTAAAAAGCAAAGCACAGCCAAAATCAGAATCCAGAAACAGAACCTAAAACAATGCAGGGGTTGAAGCCAGAAATTCATTCTTTAAAACAATAGTCCAAAACTAGAAACACTGAAGATGTTGCATAATCAGGTGGCCCTGCCTCCTTGGGCTCCACATAACAGAGACAGGGCACATAACAGTAACAAAGAAAACTAATCCATGTAATGTTAAGATAATACAAAACTACAGAATAATAAATAATCAACACAAAATCAATCAGAATCTTATAATATTTGAACAACAACAAAAAGAAAAAGTAAACAATAAACATACCTGATCCAAAAATGTAACCTTGGTTGAAACATAATGCAGTCTCAGGGGTTATTTGAAATAATTGCTTTGTTTAGGAGGATTTTGAAGTCTGGATAATGTATTAGGATTTTTGAGTTACTAAGCTTTTATGTTCATGAAGTTTCTGTGTATTTTTTTACTTAGACGGTTATCTGAATTTTTTTAAATATCTGTTTTACTTCTTCTTCTTATTTAATTCCTGCTATTTTTGATTGGGTGGTACAACAGCGCAATGTTAACATTGCTGCCCTGCAGCAAGGAGGCTAGGGTTCAAGTCCCAGGTGCTTCCCGTGCGGAGCATACATTTTCTCCTTGTGTTCGTTTGGGTTTTCCAGGTGCACTGCTTTCCTCCCACAGCCCTAGAGATGTGTCGGTTAAGTGGATTGGTTTGCTAGATTGGCCTCTGATGTGTCGGTGTTCACCCTGTGATGGACTGGTGCCCTCTCCAGGAATTGTTCCTGCCTTTTCCCTGATTACTGCTGGGAGAGATTTCAGCTTCCATACAATCCTACCCTAGATATGTGAGTTAGGAATTTGGATTGATTATTATTGATTGAAGTTTAATGAAATAACTGACTGGCCCTCCTGTTTTTGGCCCTAATCATGACAAAAACAAATAATAATGATTTGAATTTATGTAAGTAGACAGAAGGAAAAGCCATTAGGTTCAGAACATACTGTGCAGTATTCTAAAATGCTGTAAGAAGATGACTAACACTTGGAGGAAATGGCAAGAAGTTGCTATAATGTGACATGGCCGAACTCAGTCAGTAGTTTACATTCAATTGTGCCTTGCACAGAGAGCCAATGCCAAACCACAACCTAATGACTTGACCAGAATTGTTTTAGTCAACTAACTTAATACTCTCAAATGCACTTAATTTAGTTTTTAATCACAAGGGACTGGAATCTGTCCATCCTTACAGTTCAGTTTTCATTTACTCTCCAAACTCAGTTGTCACATATTCATGTTTAACATTTGTGCTAAATTATTTTGATCAATAACAGCCAGAAAACTGATCATATTTAATTTTATTTTTATAAATAACATCACAAAGTGCAACAATACATACAATGCAACACCCAATTCAAATTAAATCTGACAATGTTATAATTTCATAGTTCTGCTTAAAATTATGCTGCAGCTGTTTCTACCCCAAAAAAAAAACCTTGTGTTGTTTCTAAACTATCTGACACTTCCTCAAAATGTTGCAATGCAAGAATGTATGTTTAGCAAACTGGATGTGCCCTTTGTAAAGCTTTTTAAAACTTCCCCTTCAAACTGCCCCTGTTTTAATCAGCTGAAACGTGTGTTTATTGGACATGCGTTAGCCCATCACCATATAAGGCACAGTTAGGAAACTCTGGCGATAAATTTGAAGTCAGTTCCTGCTGTTTAAAGAAAGTTTATTTGTTCTCACTTAGACACTTCAGAAAGTTCTACCACCACATATTTTACTTTACTCAGAAAATTAACCAAATGTTTTGTGGACCAGAGTGGATTAGTGCTCCTCAGAATAATGTGCTTCTGTTTTAATATGCTGTAGCTAATGTATCAAGAACAAAGTCAGGTAAAAATGGCACCAAGGTAGCCAGTCACCTGTTGTCCTGTTATTTTAATTTAATTTATTTTATGTACTGTAGTACCCTTTACTGAAAGCAGGCTCATTGTCATTAGACAGATTTAAGAATTATCATTCAGCAATTGAAAAGTACATTACATTTGCGTACATAAGCACCCATAGCTAGCTAAAGGTTCATAAAATGTAATCAAAGTAATGTTAACAGGAGATTCATCTACTTAAAGAAATGGCCAATTGACTGAGCAGGAGGGGAAAACAGAAACTCCACTTAACAGCATCCCTGGAGTACATAAACCTCTGGGAGGTCCAAGGTCATTTGAAACAAGCAAACTCAGAGATCCACCTGGGCCATCTGGCCACTCTCCTCCACACAGCCATTCAACAACTTTACATGCTACAGGCTAAAGTCTACAACTTTAGTATTGTAGTGATCCAGTGCCGCTAAGATTCATACCGTCAATATGACAGCGATTTATTTATTTTTATAGAGGAGATCCCAGGGACACTCCCAGCCTTGGCCCAACCAGCACACACTCACAAACAGAGACAAAATAAAGCACACTGGGAACTAACAACAATTAAAGAATATAATGAAATTAAATAGTATAATTGAAAACAATAATACCACCCCTGTAACCCTATGGCGATATTACATTAAACATATAAACACAAACAACTCCATACAGCAAAGTCCATGGAAAACAACACTGGATGCAATAAAAGATGACAATAGTAAGTCCAGAGATCAGCATCCTGAAAGTGAATGAAAAAACAGTCCTACCGGTAGACACTGTAAGGGTGAAGATGGATGGATGGTTCAGGAGCGCTCCTTTTCTTGTGGGGAAGCCAATGAATCCAATATCATTCCTCAGCACACAGGCAGACAGAAGACGATCCAGAACCCAACGCAACAATCCAGGACACAAAGTCTAAATACGGCTTAATCAACAGAAGGCAGTCCAATAGGTAAACGGAACACAAAATACAACAACAAAAACACCTTTTTTTTTTTGGACACCTGCCTTCCTTTTAGGCCCCTCTGACCACCTTTGACCCCCAACAGCCCCTGCAGGGGCTGCTGGGAGATACGGTTTTAACTAGTAGTAGCATTACTACAGTACAGTGTGGCGCATAAAAATCTAGTCCAATGCAACCAACGTAGTCTGGAGAAGCTAGCGGGATGTCTCTGGGCAAGTTTGGTTTATTTTTGTTAGTTCTCCTATCTGTGTACTGGCAGCAGTAATTACTGGAGAGAAGAACACCATATTTCAATCGGAACATCATATTTCAATCATGAAGCTGCATATTCATAGAAACTCCTTCATGTTGGCACATAAAGGATCTGTGGAACAATATCCTGTTGCAAGGATTCTGGTGATACTCTTAACTCACCAACTAGTTAAAAAGTGGTGTGCTCCTGGTTCTGTGAGGAATCCACTGAAACCAAGAAATTTTTCCACCCTTACTGTAGAACAGTGGTTCCCAGCCTCTTCTATGCCCTGCATCCCTAGAAAGTGTTTACTACAAAAGTAATATCACATTTGAAGATGAAGAAGTCAAATTTTTAAACCACAAATTAAACCACATACAGCAAGATTTTAACCCAGCGCATAACATTACAATACAAATTGAGCAATTTATATTTATAAATCTCGATAATCTTGTAATTGTGTCCCATGTGATGCTTAGACATGTGAAGCTTAGATCCAAGGGTTGGGATATCTTGCAAACCATCAAGTGCCATGAGGAAATGACACACAATCAACAATCGAGGGGTTTGGGGGTTTAGAGATCCCTGTGAAGCAATGGGTATCATACACCAGAAAGCAATGAAAAACAGTTAACAAGCTTTGTCCGCTGCTAACGCCTGTAATGCAGTGGGACCACCCAGTAAAAACTGCTGCACTACTGAAAATGTCAAACCTCGAAATCGGTGACATTTCACAACCGGGGCTTACACAGAAATCAACACTAGGCCTCGGCCTTCTCTACGGATCATTGCAAGGTTCAAATTCCATTCTCTTAAAAAAGTTACTCGCCTTTACAAACGCTCAATCTGTAGCAAGGAACTTGCAAGAGCCATTCTGTGGCTCATTCACAGGTGACAACTGTGGGCGCAATGCTCAATTCCTTTCATATCAATGAAGATGAGCAGTCACTAATAAATGACCTACAAATAAAAGCACACTACAAGTCACCAATTGCATTTTGATAAACAAAATGCCTCACTCAGTTTTGGAGAATTGTAACACAACTTCCCCTTTGTTGCATCCCATGAAATGCCATCTTGAGCCCCAGTTTGGGAACCCCTTCTCTAGAGGTTGTTGGAGACATTGTGGGTCAAATGGAAAGAAGTTCTCATAAGTCAATGTATCAATTATTGAAACTGATCAGTGTGTCACAAAGATCACGTCAACATCCATCCATCCATCCTCTTCCACTTATCCAAGGTCGGGTTGCGGGGGTAGCATCTTAAGCAGAGAAGCCCAGACTTCCCTCTCCCCGGCCATTTCTTCCAGCTCTTCCGGGAGAATCCCAAGGCGTTCCCAGGCCAGCTGGGAGACATAGTCCCTCCAGCGTGTCCTGGGTCTTCCCCGGGGCCTCCTCCCGGTTGGACATGCCCAGAACACCTCACCAGGGAGGCGTCCAGGAGGCATCCTGATCAGATGCCCGAGCCACCTCATCTGACTCCTCTCGATGCGGAGGAGCAGCAGCTCTACTCTGAGCCCCTACCGGATGACTGAGCTCCTCACCCTATCTTTAAGGGAAACCCCAGACACCAAGCGGAGGAAACTCATTTCAGCCGCTTGTATTCGCGATCTCGTTCTTTCGGTCACTACCCATAGCTCATGACCATAGGTGAGGGTAGGAACGTAGATCGACTGGTAAATTGAGAGCTTTGCCTTACGGCTCAGCTCCTTTTTCACCACGACAGACCGATGCAGAGCCCGCATCACTGCGGATGCCACACCGATCCGCCTGTCAATCTCACGATCCATTCTTCCCTCACTCGTGATCAAGTATCAAGTATTAAGTATAAGTATTAAGTGATTAAGTATCACGTTAACATGTACTCTATTATTTATTTTTTTTCATTTAATTTTTGTGTGTTACATGGATAAATATGTAAATTTGGCGCTGTGACCAAATTTGTTGAGGTCTGCTGCTCCAAATAACTCAGACAGCTCACTGATTAGTCAAAGCAGCAGTGGCATCCACTGCAATAACAGAATAACAAGAAAATAAAGTAATGGTGGAAAGTTAGTAGCAAGAGGCATTGATGCCATATGAGGTAAGATAGTAATACTCACTAATCATGGGGCAGGACAGTGGTGACATATTACATATGGACTACCATATATAACTAATAACTTCATTGTTACCTATACATTTGACAATGATGCTATAATCCTTGCATAAAAACAGCTAATATGAATTATTTCAATATAAAAAGGCAAAACAACAGCTTTACCAAGATACACTAGACTCAAAAGATGAGTCTTCAGCCTAGATTTAAAGGGTGAGACAGAAGGGTCATCCCTTACACAAGCCGGCAGATTATTTCACAGTTTGGGCTCGGTCTCTACAGTAGCTTGATTTATCTTTATTTTTAGAAGACCAGCATCTGGTGATTTACGCAGCAACATCTTCTGTGAAGAAATTGGAGGCAAAACAATTGAAAGCTTTATGTGCTTGGAAGATTTTCAAATCGGCCATAAGCGTAATTTGAAGCCAATGCAGAGGCTTGACAACAAGAGTTATACACTTTTAATCCTAGAAATAATCCTTGTGGTAGCATTTTGAATTCACTGGTGGCTGCACATGAATTGATTTGACCATCAGAAGCATTACAGCATTGTTCAAGTAAAGAGAGAGTATTGGAAAATCTTATTTTTTATGTTCCTGATCTTCAAAAAGGTGAAGCCAATAGATTAAGTGTTTGTCAAACATAACACTGAAAGCTTAAAAGTGGAAGTACCTTGCTAGTATCTGTAGTGTTCCACAACATTATCTTATTTACATTTGTCGGTCAGTATATAAAATGATCACTCATTCAGTGTTGCAAATCACTAAAGCATCATCCATATAGGCATGCAACTGAATAGTATTCTTTCAAATACTATTTACTACAGGCAGCATGTGAAGCAAAAACCGTAAAGGTCCCAGCACTGAGCCCTGAGAGACTCCATACCTGCTGAATGTAAGGATGGATTATACTCATCACAAAAAACTAACACAATTTTCAATCCTCAGTTGTGTGGGCAATAATATTAAAAACTGGGCTTAAAGTTAGCAACATCAGGACTTTTTTCTCTAACAAAAAATAATAGAATGTCACTGACAACATGAGTTAAGAGTCCTTTAGTATAGAGATTATTGCAAGGCTCAGGTTTTGTAGGGACTCTGTATTTGAAATCTACATAAAAATGGTAAGATTAATTTTTGTTGCTTATTTGTTTGCCAATCACACAAAAAATGGCTTTATCAATTTTCAAGAAATTTTGTAAGTGTGTTGCCATTGATCCAACTTAAAACAAAGGTGTTTTGGGGAGAGGTGTCAGTGCCAACGCAGGGATTACAGTTCCCATCAGGTAACAGCAGCAGTGCACTGGGGCTGATGGGGGAACACACTAACATTTTTATTGGTCAGAGCGGTATGTCAAGTAACACCACATGCACAGCTTAGCTAGTCTGAATACCAATTTCTTTGCATGGCTGGACTGCAGCTCTCATCTAAAAGTATGTCTTGTGGCATCATGGGTTGTGTTTAGATATGTTGAGTTTGCAAAAAAGTTTTTCCTCATTATATTTGCTTTCTTACCTTAACCCATGATACAAATATGCTGTACACGAGCAATACTGGTTACTGTGGCTAGTCAGTAAATAACAAGTGTTTTTGTCATCAATGTGAACTCTTTGATAAAAGTCTGACATTAGCCTCTTAAAATATTATAAACACCTCCAGGATAGCTGACCACTGATTAAGAAAACAATTAATAAGTTAACATTATTAACACTCAATTAAACTAAAACAGAAACAAAATAAATATAGGGAATGAATCAACCCCTGCTAACCCCATGATAACTACAACCACCATTAAACTGAAATTTTGTTTTAAATACACTTCTGTTTATCATGTGTTGCATGTTGGTAATAGATACAGGAAATAATTTTACTGTACTCTGTAGACATTGCAAAACTAGAGAAACAATATTAATGCCATGGTAAATCAGCTGATGTCCCATTCGAATTACATATGTGCGATTACTATTTCAAAAGCTCAGAGCTCAGTGTGACTCCATGGAGGAGGACACGAGTTTAAAAGAATCAATAGGTGAATGACTGGTTGGAAATATCTTATTATTTGTGAATTTCCCCTTGGGATTAATAAAGTATCTATCTATCTATCTATCTATCTATTTGTTCTTAATGGCCATCAGAAAGCAGCTCTGTGCTTGATAGTCAGAGAAGGGTTCTAAGAAAAAAAGGAAACCAATGATTTAAAAAACAGACTTAAAGCAGCACTCTTGACAAAAGGGAGAACAAGCATCACTTAAGGCTCAGAAAAGGCTCAGCCTCTAGCCTAAATAAACTCACTAATATTGAAATAAGATTGTCTACTGAGAAAATATTTGCATATAGACAACCATAAACACAGTAGCTGGGCCGGGCAAAGACAATACTGCCTTGTGAGTAAGATGTGGAAATTCACATTATCTATTTTTAACCAAGGTTTACGTTTACTCCTGCATAGTGGCTATATTGTATTTTGTAATGTCTCATTGATCAATAAATGTACTGTATTCTATAAAGTAAATAATACAGAAATATAGAGTAGAAATAGAATATATAATGTGTGAAAGAGACAGTGAGATGAGAGTAACAGGTTTAGTTGGCTACCAAGATAGATGGAGAGATGAGTACTGTAAAAAACAGACAAACAGACAAATTGATTTGAAAGGCATTACATATTTATAACTAGCAAAATGCCCGCGCTTCGCAGCAGAGAAGTAGTGTGTTAAAGAAGTAATGAAAAAGAAAAGGAAACATTTTGAAAATAACGTAACATGATTGTCAATATAATTGTTTTGTCACTGTTGTGAGTGATGAGTGTTGCTGTCGTATATATATATATATACATATATACACATACATCCACATATATATACATATATACATATATATACAGTACATATCTACATATACACACATACATATACACACACACACACACACACACACACACATATATATATATATATATATATATATATATATATATATATATATATATATATATATATACACTGTTTGGGGTGCCAGCAACTGTTGCTGGGGGTGCCAGAATCCATCAAGGAAGAAAAATGAAAAACATTATTTGTACAAAATCTTAATTTATTTATCCATTCCTAAAAAATTAAATGGGCAGGCTATTTCGTATCAGTGCAATACGCTGTTTGTTAAAAAGGATGACTCCCGCTCTTAC